>NC_061842.1:27145460-27147960 GCF_019202785.1 Penaeus chinensis | reverse complement strand
GAGAGAGAGAGAGAGAGAGAGAGAGAGAGAGAGAGAGAAGCGTGTGTTTGTGTGTGTGTGTGTGTGTGTGTGTGTGTGTGCAATATGACATAACTAATTGTATTTAACATTAAGCTATTCTGGTTCTGCATATTCGCACAATTATCTATTTATCTATTGGTGTGAATGAAAACACACATACACACACACATATGTAAATACACACACACACTCGTGTTTATATATGTATGTATATATAAATATATATGTATGTGGTTGTGTGTGTGTGTGAGAGAGAGAGTGCGTATGTGCATGTGTATGTGTGCGTATTACGCTATTCCATAACTATATATGGTAGGTAAGCCATACAGATTGAAAACAAAATTTTATGGTTCAAAGAAAAGGGTTAAGTAAATGTTTGAAAAACCATAAAGAATGAAGCCTTTTTCTAAAAGAGAAAGGACGACTCACTCATTTATAATTGTGAATTATATTTGTACATGCATTATGTACACACACACACACGTATATATGTATATAAGTATATATGTATATAGATGTACACACGCATATGGGCACATCCCGAACACATATAAACACACGTATGTGAGTATATATATTAATGTAAATAATATCAGTAAATTCTAAAAATGATATAATTCTTTACTGTTTAGTATGCATGTAGTCAACGCAATGTATGGGGAATAAGAAAGAGACAGTATTATATAGAATTATATTCTTATTAGAATAATACAATTCTTTACAAAATAAAAGCTTCAAATGTTATTTTTAACAATATTTACAAAATCTTAACAAGTTATTATGGTGTAGAGTAACGACTCGAAAGGGAGCCTCCACTGATGGACCCCCCGCCACCTCCACTGACGATGATTTCTCCACTATCTCCACCGCCTCCGAATCCTCCGCTAATAACACCGCCCCCGAATCCTCCGCTGCTAACACCGCCTCCAAATCTACCACTTCCTCCACTGCCTCCAAATCCACTTCCAACTCCATTGCCTCCGAAACCACCACTTTCTCCACTGCCTCCAAAACCACCACTAACTCCTCCGCTGTTTACGAAACCACCGCTTCCCCCATTACCCCTGAAGCTGCCACCACTACCTCCGGCGCCTCCTCCAATCACTTGACCGCCCCCTTGGGAAGCTGCATTCAAGGCGCTCTGAAGATCAACGCCGCTTGGAAGAACTGGATTCTCGCCGTCAGCGTAGTTCACGAAGTAAACTTCAGGACTAGTTGCTGGAGGTGCTGGGACTTCGATCACATCCTGTTGCTCTTGTGTCTGTTTGTTAAGGACATAGACAACGCTTCGCGTTTGTGGTGGAGGTATGACGATAGGATCTGGTCCTGGACCTTGTTCAGGTGTTTGGATGAACACGATATTCGTGTCAATGGTTGGGTCAGGGATGTATGGTGGAGGACCGTGGGGAACTGGAGGTGCGGGTGGTGCATTGTACAAGTAGACTTTGCGGTTCTCGCGTGGAGTAACACATCTACCAGCATGGAAAACTTGTCCGTGACCGCATCCTCCTGAGCCTGAACCTCCTCTTCCAAGCCCTGAACCTCCACTTCCAAAACCAGAGCTTGAACCTCCTCCAAAACCAGAGCTTGATCCTCCTCCAAAACCTCCATAGCGTGGTAGGTCAGCCCATGCCGCGGCTAGAACTGTACTAATTAAAATCTGCAACATTCAGGAACTTTATTAATATATTTCCATATGGCTGAAGCCTCATTTTCAGCAAAGAATGAGTTGTCTTACTTGACAAATACTTTTGTTATAAGCAAATATTTCCTACTAAACTTACATTGGCTCTTCTCAAACTTAAAACATGGCCAATAGCCCTTTCTTACCAAGGTCTTCATGGTGAACTGATATTTTCTCTTTACAGGTAACCACTTATATACCCAACATTCTCCTGCTATACAACTCAGCACTCTTAGAACTTGTTTCCACAACGACCACTCTCCCCCGCCCCTTTCGAATTTCTACGCCCGCAAGCGACTTGGTCTGAAAATGCTATGAGATGATCATACCCAGCAGTGGTGGAGTTAATAAGAGAATATGTTTCATAGTGAAAACAAATATTTATTAGACGTGCAAGGCTCACCAATGTTATGAGGCCTAAAGATACATTTATCAATATTGATACAGACACATATATGTATATATATTTGTGTGTGTGTGCAAACATATACATACATGTGTTTCAAAGTATATAATCACACATATATGTATGTATGTATGCAAACCCACATACACAGAGACACACACATATATATGATATATACATATATACGTATATATTATCTATAATACATGCATCAAATGCATATGTTTATATGTATCATATATATATACATATATAGTCATATACACATATATATATATATATATATATATATATGTGTGTATATATACATATATATGTATATATATGTATATATACATACATATATATATATATATATATATATATATATATACATGTAAGTGTATTCG
>NC_061842.1:27135460-27137960 GCF_019202785.1 Penaeus chinensis | reverse complement strand
GTTATTATGGTGTAGAGTAACGACTCGAAAGGGAGCCTCCACTGATGGACCCCCCGCCACCTCCACTGACGATGATTTCCCCACTATCTCCACCGCCTCCGAATCCTCCGCTAATAACACCGCCTCCGAATCCTCCGCTGGTAACACCGCCTCCAAATCTACCACTTCCTCCACTGCCTCCAAATCCACTTCCAACTCCATTGCCTCCGAAACCACCGCTTTCTCCACTGCCTCCAAAACCACCACTAACTCCTCCGCTGCTTACAAAACCACCGCTTCCTCCATTACCCCTGAAGCTGCCACCACTACCTCCGGCGCCTCCTCCAATCACTTGACCGCCCCCTTGGGAAGCTGCATTCAGTGCGCTCTGAAGATCAACGCCGCTTGGAAGAACTGGGTTCTCGCCATCAGCGTAGTTCACGAAGTAAACTTCAGGGCTGGTTGCTGGAGGTGCTGGGACTTCGATCACATCCTGTTGCTCTTGTGTCTGTTTGTTAAGGACATAGACAACGCTTCGCGTTTGTGGTGGAGGTATGACGATAGGATCTGGTCCTGGACCTTGTTCAGGTGTTTGGATGAACACGATATTCGTGTCAATGGTTGGGTCAGGGATGTATGGTGGAGGACCGTGGGGAACTGGAGGTGCGGGTGGTGCATTGTACAAGTAGACTTTGCGGTTCTCACGTGGAGTAACACATCTACCAGCATGGAACACTTGTCCATGACCGCATCCTCCTGAGCCTGAACCTCCTCTTCCAGACCCTGAACCTCCAAAACCAGAGCTTGAACCTCCTCCAAAACCAGAGCTTGATCCTCCTCCTCCAAAACTTCCATAGCGTGGTAGGTCAGCCCATGCCGTGGCTAGAACTGTACTAATTAAAATCTGCAACATTCAGGAACTTCATTAATATATATTCATATGGCTGAAGCCTCATTTTCAGCAAAGAATGAATTGTCTTACTTGACAAATACTTTTGTTATAAGCAAATATATCCTCCTAAACTTACATTGGCTTTTCTCAAACTTAAAACATGGCCAATAGCCCTTTCTTACCAAGGTCTTCATGGTGAACTGATATTTTCCCTTTACAGGTAACCACTTATATACCCAACATTCTCCTGCTATACAACTCAGCACTCTTAGAACTTGTTTCCACAACGACCGCTCTCCCCCGCCCCTTTCGAATTTCTACGCCCGCAAGCGACTTGGTCTGCAAATGCTATGAGATGATCATATCCAACAGTGGTGGAGTTAATAAGAGAATATGTTTCATAGTGAAAACAAATATTTATTAGACGTGCAAGGCTCACCAATGTTATGAGGCCTAAAGATACATTTATCAATATTGATACAGACACATATATGTATATATATTTGTGTGTGTGTGCAAACATATACATACATGTGTTTCAAAGTATATAATCACACATATATGTATGTATGTATGCAAACCCACATACACAGAGACACACACATATATATGATATATACATATATACGTATATATTATCTATAATACATGCATCAAATGCATATGTTTATATGTATCATATATATACATATATAGTCATATACACACACATATATATATATATATATATATATATATAAAGATATATATATATATATATATATATATATATGTGTGTGTGTGTGTGTATATACATATATATGTATATATATACATATATATGTATATATACATACATATATATATATATATATATATATATACATGTAAGTGTATTCGTATGTGATCAAACGAATGATTAACCGTGCTACGTACATATAATTGACTATTTCGGTTAACTATGTATGCATGTATAAACATGAATTTGTATATGTGTACATTTATATTTCTATGTGTGTATATTTTTATATAAACATGAATATATATAAGTTTATGTATTTGTGAATATGTATATGCCTATACAGTATTTATATGCATACAGAAGATAGTTACACACGCGCACACACACGCGCGAGCACATGCACACACAAATACACACACACGCACACACATACATATATATACATATGTGCAAATATGCATAAACACATATATGTATCTGTGTATATATGAAATATATATGAATGTGTACATATACATTTATAAGGGTGTATACATATACAGTATATGCATATATAGACATAGGCACATACACAAACACATATTTATATCAAATATATATATATGTGTTTATATATATATATATGTGTGTGTCTGTGTGTGTGTGTGTGTGTGTGTGTGTGTGTATGTGAATATACAGGTATATATATTGTATAGATGTGTGTGGATATATATATATATATATATATATATATATATGTGTGTGTGTGTGTGTGTGTGTGTGTGTATTTCCATGGGTATTTGTATAGATATTCTAGTAATGGATGGAATGATTGGTTGTATGTAACTATGGTAATTAAGGAGAATGTAGTTATCAGGTAACATATAAATGAAGTATAGATCTGTTTCTCTGAAAACATATCAGTATAT
>NC_061842.1:27100460-27112960 GCF_019202785.1 Penaeus chinensis | reverse complement strand
ACAAAACCACCGCTTCCTCCACTGCCTCCAAATCCACCTCCAACTCCACTGCCCCCGAAACCACCGTTTCCTCCACTGCCTCCAAATCCACCTCCAACTCCACTGCCTCCAAAACCATCACCAATCCCCCCCGCTGCTTACGAAACCACCGCTTCCTCCACCGCTGGCTCCGGCCCCTCCTCCAATCACTTGACCGCCCCCTTGGGAAGCTGCATTCAAGGCGCTTTGAAGATCAACGCCGCTTGGAAGAACTGGGTTCTCGCCATCAGCGTAGTTCACGAAGTAAACTTCAGGGCTGGTTGCTGGAGGTGCTGGGACTTCGATCACATCCTGCTGCTCTTGTGTCTGTTTGTTAAGAACATAGACAACGCTTCGCGTCTGTGGTGGAGGTATGACGATAGGATCTGGTCCCGGACCTTCTTCGGGTGTTTGGATGAATACGATATTCGTGTCAATGGTTGGCTCAGGGATGTATGGTGGAGGACCGTGGGGAACTGAAGGTGCGGGTGGTGCGTTGTATAAATAGACTTTGCGGTTCTCGCGTGGAGTGACACATCTGCCAGCATGGAACACCTGTCCGGGACCGCATCCTCCTGAAACAAAACCCGAACCTCCTCCAAATCCTGAGCCTGAGCCTCCTCCAAAGCCTGCTCCTGAACCTCCAAAACCGTGCCCTCCTGGGTTATAGCTTTGGAAATCAGCAGACGCTATCACCACAGCTGCAGCTATAAAAGTCTGCAACAGCGAGTGTTGAAATTATTTAAACGTTGTACTTGGATGCATATTATAATGCAGAATGCAATATATTTGAAGAGAAGTAAAAGTGCAGTTTATCTTTCTAAACGATTTTCATTCTAATTTGATACAAATGCTTCAATACAAGAACATAAGACGAAAGAAACTTACCAAAAGCTTCATGGTTAAGGAGCCTACTGTTACCTCTCTCCAAGCGTTGGCGTATATATACCCGATTTCCTCTCACTCGAACATTCTCCTCTCATTTGGTCAGAGCTCCCCCTACCACTTGTTTCCTGATCCACATGTTTTTAAAGTTCAGCTGATTTGTTATCATGGAAATTTGTGCATCTCTACCTTCTAAATAAACCTCATGTTTGTGTATGTGTATGTGAGTGAGTGAGTGTGTGTGTGTGTGTGTGTGTGTGTGTGTGTGTGTGTGTGTGTGTGTGTGTGTGTGTGTGTGTGTGTGTGTGTGTGTGTGTGTGTGTGTGTGTGTACAGTATATAAATATATATATACATATATAAATATATATATAAATATACATATATATATATATATATATACATGCATACATACACTCATTCATACACAAACACACGCACTCTATATATATATATATATATATATATATATATATATATATATATATAGGCATATGTATACAAATACATGTATGTGTATGTATGTGTATGTATGCATATATGCATGTATGTGTGTGTATATATATATATATATATATATATATATATATATATATATATGTACGTATGTATACAAATACGTGCATAAGTTTTTTATATATATATATATACTTATATATATATATATTAATAATATATATACGTATGTATACAAATACGTGTATATGAATGTATGTATGTGTGTGTGTTTTGACAATATTCATAACATGCTTGGAAACTGTCCTTGTCTTTAGCATCGCGTGTTAATGTTGCATCACAGCGGTACGGACTTATGCGAAACTGTCACTTTGCTAAATGACAATAATAACGATTATATATACATAATATACACATGTGTGTGTGTGTGTGTACTGTGTATATATGTGTGTATATATATATATATATATATATATATATATATGTAGCGTTAACCAAAATTTCTTGAACTCTTTAAATGAAGATTAATGTTGGAGTACGCCTACTTCTAAGAGCTCCTTGGGAGTTTGCCTGTAGTGGTCTACGGATGGGCATAAAACACGTATTCAGCATGTGACAATCTGTGGTGAAGATTATGATGGTCCTCATCATAATCAAACATCATTTAAAAACAGCAGAAGAGTACATAAGAAGAAACTGTAGCACAATGTTACCAAAAGACGTGAGCAACATAGAAAACATGACGCAAATGTTGTATGGAACAGTGTCTGTGATATGAGTATCGAAACTTGCAACTCATAAATTGAAAATAATATTTCTGACTGACTATTGAATCGCAAAAGAAAAAAAAAAACAATGCACAATTAGAGGAGTCGAGATTCATTATAAAATGAGAAATGTTTAAGGAAAAGCTAGGTATTGATCACCGAGTTTTTCTATACTTTTTAAATTTTGACAAACCTTTACACTCGAATCTTAGGTGTGATGCGAGGCAAGGAGAGCCTAGGGAGACGCACAGTTGATGAGGCAGAAAGGGGGTCGCCTCTGACAAGCAAGGTCATGGCACGATTGGTCAGCGGAATGATGTTGTTTCCTGCATGATCGTGGCTGCGTGGATGAATCCGTAGAGGGAGGAATTCGGCTTGGTGTAGAGGTGTTTTGAGTGGTCCACGTTCTCGGTGATCAGTGGTCAATTAATCCAGCCGGGATCCGGAAATCTGCACAACTTGACTCCTTTAATTAAAGAGAAATGATGAAGTGCAGCTGCTCCCAGGAGCAAGATTTGGTTCCCCACAGGGAGTCATATTGTACAGTGGTGAAGTAAGGTAGCGTTACAACAATACATAGCTCTTATGTAAGGGAATAGACAACACAACATTAGAATCTCTAGTCTGACATATGCATATGTATATGTGTGTGACGATGTGTGTAACATGTTAGATTATGTAAACTATGTAGAATATAGTAATATGATGTAGATATAGCTGGGTTAGACACACACACATATATATACATGTGTGTGTGTGTGTGCATATATATATATATATATATACAAATATTTGTTGATATATATGTATATATATGGATATATATGTATATATATAGAGAGAGATATACATATACATATATGTATATGTATGGAATCAGCTTTTTGGAAATGGTTCTGCAACTAGTATGACTGTGTTGGTTATTATACTTATAAGAGGCAGCTGTAAACTATTTATATCGTATAAACTATTTATATCGTACTGCTTTGTTCATGGTACTGTATCAACAAGGATGAATCAATATTACTTAAATGTGTAAGATGTAAGTGTGAATAACGCGCGTGCGCGCACGCACATATACACACACACACACACACACACACACACACACACACACACACACTCACACACACACATACACACATACACACATACACACATACACACACACACACACATATATATATATATATATATTGGTATGCAGTTATTACATAGTAAATGAAAAATATAAATGGAATATCATACAAAGTAAAATATATTTAAGTCTATGTTGAAACATCCAATTTCTTTGGTCATGTAGAATACGTTTTCGTTCCTTTGCATTCAGAAATGCTTATATAGTTGTTACTTTATTGTGTATCTGTGACTAGCTACGTAATTACTTGGGGTAAAGTAAAATTAATTCATTTGAAATGTATTACTAATAGCCACAATGGCGTAAAAGAAGTTGACTTAAGTTTAGCTTGAACGTCTGCAGGTTGTCAGCGGATCATGACGGCCTGGGTTGGATGTATGCAATTGTACATGCTTTTCTAAGGTTTGTTCTTGCTTTGAATTTACTTATGTTTAATTAGTGCACGAGCAGAATAGTTGAGAACTTTAGTTTATTTTTCATGTTACATGCATTATTATTCAACCAACATATATTCTATATTCTTGCCTTATATTGATTTTATTTATACTTTTGATTCATATTGTTATAAGGCATAATTTTTAAAAGGTTGAAGGTTTCAATTGGTAATTGTTACCAAAAGCGATGCAAGTTCCAAAATCTGATTTTTTTTATGTTTCCTCTATCCAACAATCTTGGGGGATGCGTTGGGAACCGGGGATTGAAAGGGGTGGGGGGATAATGGATGACACTGGATGTTGTAGTGAACTGCAAATACAATTACAACCCTCAAGAATGTAGAAATGTAGCGTCACTGCCACCACCCATTTAGTTCACGTATGGGAACGTAGTGTTGTTTGTGGGAAGGGGAATAGTGTAGATGTGAGGAAAGGAGCGATAGATTGTGTATGCGAGTGTAGTGTGTGTGTGTGTGTGTGTGTGTGTGTGTGTGTGTGTGTGTGTGTGTGTGTGTGTGTGTGGTGTACGTGTTGGGTGCGGCCGTATAAAGGTTGGTAAGTGTGAATTGAGCCGAGGAGAGGCGTGCGCGTATACGTAAGGGGGCAGTGTAATTAATGAGGCATCAAGAACTGCTTCAATCACTGCACTGTTAATCCTGTTCATCCAGTTTGTGGGAATGTGAAATCGCGGCTTCCATACTGTTTAACGATTGTGTAGGGCAAAACGTCGCCACGCCACGGAGGTAATATTTCGCCTGTGGGAGAGTTAGAGGTGAGATATATTCGAAATGGTGTATACATCCTGGAGTGAGACGACGAGATGTGTCGAAGTCGTTCACAACAGTGTCAATAGGAACCTGCAGAAATTGAAGAAAGTGATTTATGAAACGTTAAAAAGTCGATTTTTCGAAAACCCGAGCCAAATTTCTGTCACGAAAAGCACAAAAAACAATGGAAACCGGACAGCGAAACTCTACGGACGCCCCCACCAGTTTTGAAAGTCTACGGACCGGCGCGCTCACTTTCGAAAAGGACTCTACGGGAATCAAACCCAATGTTCGGTCAAATCTACGGGATTTCACATAATCCAGATCCCCTGTGGTAATCGTACAATGCGTCCTAACCAATAAACCAATCTAACCTTAACCCTGTGGCATTTACACACTACTAACTATGTAACTACAACTACATATTGGACCCCCTAGTAATATATAAACCTAACCTAGCCCAGCATAACATAACTTAACACAACATAACATAACATAACATACGATCTATATATTCCCTAGCCAAGGGGCTCTGCCCTCTGAACCCTCAGGGTACATCCACATACCTTTATATAGCGAAAGACCGATCTTTTCTTGGCTTCCGTCTATGGTTGGAATTCCTTGGTTTTTAATAACTTTTTTCGGTATTTAGGGCACTTGTTGAGCTCAAATATCAGTATGAGATAGATACTAATATCTATTTGTTCTATATATCCACTATATGGCTTTAAAAAATGACCAGGAATCGACGCAATACACTTAAAATGTAACACTTCTCACCAGCGTTTCTGAACAAATGGGGTCGCACGGCCTGTCAAATCTCCCGGTGGAAAAACGCGCATGTGCACAGGGTTATTGTGCAAAATAGTGTAAATAATCACCAAAACACGTAAAAGAAGTATATGTAAGTAAAAGAATTCATTAAATACATGAATTCGAGAAAACAGACACTGGTAATTACAAAATAATCGTTTCCACAAGCGCTTAGTAATACATGGACTACTTGATAGATCGCAATAATGAGTTACGCGCCACATTTGTTTTGGTCCTCGTAAGGTAAACATGAATGGGGACTTTGTAATTTCCCGGGGAAGTATGAGGCCGCTGCAGATTTAGTTGTATTGATTCCTACTCTAATATTTATGCTCTACAAGAAGGCAATGTCCATTTTGCTCTATCTCCGTGCGTCGCTCTCGGTAACATTAACCCAGGAAATTATTATGTTGCAAAGTTAGTCCACTGCAATTACCAGTAGTGAATTTGATCATACACCCTGGGTACCCCCTGGGGTAAGTCGACCCAGTGGAAAGTTGTATGAGATGGGGGCCTGTCCTGACCAATTTGAAATCATTTTATCAACAAACATATCTATTACATGCTACTTTTCATGTGATTATTTACAAAATATTATTTCATATGTTCTTTGATACTGTTCATAATTTGTTTGTTTGCAGAACTAGTGACTCATAATGGTTAAGTCTAATGTAGCAGACTTTGTCTGTAATCCATTTACTTCAAATTTGGTTAATATTAGAAAAGATGACTGGAAAGCAATTGCAGAGTATTACCAGATTCCAATTAAATCATCTTGGCCTAAGTCAGAGTTTTAAAAAAAAAATGTTGGCAAGGTACTAACTGTTAAGGAAGTTTTAGATGTTGATGCATTAACTTTGCTTGGCATGGACAGAAAAGAATCTGAAAGTGGCATTACAGCCATACAGATAAGAAAAATGGAAATTGAGTTTGGGAAATATAACTAGATTTACTAATTAAAGATAAAGAGAGAGTAAGAGACTTTGAATTAATGTTGGCTCAGATACAAAGTTCAGCTAGTAGAAAACATATTGTTGACGCTAATATTTTTTATGTAAAAATAACCAAATTTGTACTACCATTTCGTGAGGATGATCCTCAAGAATTTTTCTTGCAATTTGAACGTGTGGCTAAAACTTTAAATTGGCCTAGAGAATTTTGGGCTCTCCTAGTTCAAACTATCCTGAAGGGGACGTTCTAGTTACCTATCTCTCTCAACAGCACAACAGTTGGATTTTGTTCTGGTTAAGTCCACAGTTTTAAAGTCATATCAATTGCTGAATACTATAGACAAAAAAATAGAAACAAGAAAGACATCAACCAAACTTATTTAGAGTATTCTCATTCCTTAAAGAAGTTTGTTTAAGATGGTTAACTGCAAGTAATATAAATGATTATGAACAGTTGAGTGAACTATTTTGCTGGAGCAGTTTTTCAGAGACATTCCTCTGGAAGTAAAGAGTTATCTTTTAGAGCGTAAGGTAAATTCAGTTGATAAAGCAGCACATTTAGCAGAAAACCTTAGTCCTGTCAATAAGAAGTTTCTAAGCTATACAAGGCCAACCCAGCCATTATGCACTGAGCAGGGTGGTAAGTGTAGAGATGTTGGTAAAACTGTTGTAAGTAAATGCGTTGTGAAAGATTTTAAATCTTATGGTGGCAATGCAATTAGATTTAAAAGCTGCTACTTTTGTAAAGAAGCTGGTCACATAGTTGCTAATTGCCATTAATTAAAATTGAAGAAAGGAAAAATTTGTTGCCAACCTGTGTTCTGAGAGAATCTGCAGAACTTGCAGCATATTTGTAATGCAGATTCTGATGTTACTGTTGATAAGGGTTTGATCCTAATAAGTGTACAGGATTAATATATGCTATGGAGGGTGATGAGCCAGTTCCAGTTACTATCCTGCGGGATATAGCTTCTTCACAAAGTATTGTGCTGAAGAGTGCTTTACCGTTTTTAGAGAATGTTTGGACGGATAAGCATATCTTGATGAGGGGAGTTGGCGGAATAGTAAGAGTCCCTCTTTGCAAGTTGTTTTTGCAGTCAGAATGTTTGACATGCCCTGTTGAAGTAGCTGTGGCAGAGAGTCTACCAGTTCCAGGCATACATTTACTTTTGGGTAATGATAAAGTAGGTAGATTTGTGGTGCCTAATATCATTGCTTCAGATAAACCCTTGAGTTTTGATCCAATACAAAAGATGACGAAGAATCCAGATTTATTCCCATCATGTGCTGTGGCAAGGAGTAAGACCAATGTGATGCATCATCCTCAGACTGAAAAAGAAGACTTGGAAAGTGAGGAGAATATGAATATAGATTGTCTTTTTGATGAGTCATTGTCTTTGAATGACTTATGTGGCTCTCAGTTAGTTGAGATGTGCAAGTGTAATAGTAAGACAGACCCATCTTTGCCAACTTTATTTTGTAAAGCAGGGAGTACACAAGACTTAGAAGAAGAGAGCAAAATGTATTGTATAAAGAATGGTATGCTAATGCGCTAATTTCGTTCTGCAGCGGATTCTTGTTTTGAGTGGTTTGATGAACACCAGATTGTAATACCAAGTTGTTTTACGTACAAAGTAATGAGCATGGCCCATGATTTTATTGGAGGTTATCTAGGGGTTAAAAAATGTTGGAGAAAGTTTTGAAATATTTTTTTGGGCCTGGTATCAATAAAGATAAAGAATTTGGTGGCTCATGTAAAGTGTGTCAATTGGCTGGGAAGCCAAACCGGAAAATTCCACCAGCTTCATTGAATCCCATTCCTAAAGCTAATGAACCATTTTCTAAAGTCATGATTGATTGTGTGGGACCCCTCCCTAAAACAAAAAAAGGAAGCAAATTCTTATTAACCATAATGTGTTCAAGCACAAGATATCCTAAAGCCATACCTTTACGCAACATAACCACAAGAAGCATTGCACCTGCATTGACAAAAAATGTTACAACTTTTGGCATTCCTAAAATCATACAAAGTGATAGATGTTCTAATTTTACCAGTAATATGTTTAAGAATGTTATGAAGATATTGAATGTAACACAGTATAGCTCTACTGCTTACCATCCAGAAAGTCAAGGAGCATTGGAGAGGTTTCATCAAACCCTTAAATGCACTTTGACAAAATTCTTTAATGAAGTTGACAAAGAGTGGGATGAGTGTGTCCCATTTATCTTATATGCGATATGAACTGCTAAAAATGAAAGTTTAGGTTACTCTCCATGTTAGCTTTTGTTTGGCTATCAGATTAGAGGCCCTTTAAAGATTCTTTTTGAGAGTTTAGTTGATGAAAACAAGACTGATTTAAGTTTATATGTAAAAAAAAAAATAGAAAGAATTCATAAAGTGAGAGACTTTGCGGTTTCAAACATAGAAAAGGCACAATGGAAGATGAAATATTATTTTAATAGAAAGGCAATTAAAAGTTTAGTGCAGGGGATTAAGTTCTGTTATTTAACCCAACTCGGAAATACCCATTAAATATAGAGTTTGAAGGCCCTTATAAAGTGATTGACAGGATAAGTGATGCTAATTATATAATTTCCACACCAGGGAAAATAGGATAGAAAAACTTGAGTACTTGTTATTAGGCTGAATCCAGTATTAAACATGATTGTAAACAATACGATTCTGACTTTGAACATAAATCAGTGGAGGTGGAACTCAAAAACAGTGATGTATTAAATAATTTATGTGCAAAATTAACCCATTTGTCCTTAGATCAAGCTCAAGATGTTATGTCCCTTATCGAAGAATTCCCTACATTTTTCAGAGATGTTCCTGGTTGCACCTCATTAGTAGAACATGATGTTAAGCTGCCGTCCTGAGCTACACCAGTGAAACAACCACCTTATAGGATGTCTCCAGTTAAGTTTGATATTTTGAGTAGAGAAATTTTAGTGCCTAAATCAGATGGCAGTTGGAGATTGTGAACTGACTATAGAAAAGTTAATGACCTTACAGTTTTAGATTGTTTTCCACTTCCGAGAATTATGACATAATAGACAAAGTTGTCTCTTCAGAATTCATATCACGTATTTTTTCAAGGGTTACTATCAGGTTGCACTGATAATGCAAATTAAATATCAGCTTTGGTAACTTCTACAGGTTTATATCTCTATACAACTATGCCCTTTGGTAAGAAAGGAGCCCCTGCTACTTTTCAGAGATTAATCACCAACATTTTATCAGGGCTGGAGAGAGTTGTTGCATACCTGTATGACTTATCATATTTACGGACACCTGGAAAGATCATATTGGAGTGTTGAACCAACTGTTCCAACGTTTAAGAAAAGCTAAATTGACTGTGAACTTGTTAAAATCAGATTTTGGTCATGCTAAACTGAAAGTACTCGGCCATGAAGTAGGTAGTGGTTGTGTGTGTCGAAGTGCAAAGATAGATGCCATCCAGGCTTTACCCATTCCCAAGAATAGAAAAGCTGTTCAAACTTTTCTTGGTATGACAGATTATTACGGTAGGCATTGCCCAAATTATGCTGATGTTGCAAAATCATTAACTGATTTAATTAGTCCAAAGAGAAACTTTGTATGGACTTGTGACTGTCAAGTATCCTGTGACAAACTAAAAGACCTACTGAGCTCGAATCCAGTTTACTAAAGTATGATATTAAAGTAAACACATTAAGGGTAAAGTTGTGGTTGAGGAAAGAGGCTAAAGGGATACAGACTATATGTAAATATGTTCTATTTAGATATATAGACAATATGTAGCTGGAGGTAGTGGAGAAGCTGGGTAATAAAATATAATTGAAATAATAGAACGATACATAGATATTTTTTTTATATGAAAATATTTGTATAAATGTTATACTAAAATAAAGAAAGAAAACAATTCAGAAAAGATCATTTTCTAAAGTTACTTGAGGATATATAGTATGCTGACTGCATAACTCATTACTGCGATATGTCAATTAATTCATGTATTACTGCGCAGTTGTGATTTTTTTTTTTTTTTTTTTTTTTATCATTAATGTCTGATTTTCCATGTTCATTTTTGTAACGTGTTCTTTTAATGTTATTATACTTATTTAGCATTGTCAAATGGCTATTGATAAAGTTCTTTACAGTTCATCCTTTGACAAGCGTCGGTGGAAAATGTTTCGTTTTCAATGTTGCGCCATCCTTTAGACCAGGGGTTCCCAAACTTTTTGTTCCTCAGTACCCCTTAGGCTTTTTATAGGTTCCCATGTACCCCTAACACTAAAACTTAAGCTTAATAGTAAAAAAGGACATTTTAATATTTTAATTATTTAAGTCTGTATGTTTAGAAATTTCAATAAAGGTGGTGCTAATCAACACAAAGAAAATGAGAAAAGTGCAATCTGAGTGCAGATTACAACACCATGTATTGTGCAAGTAATTGTTTCCTTCAGACCAAATGTACCCCCTGAAACGTGCAAATGTACCCCTGGGGGTACATGTACCCCAGTTTGGGAACCCCTGCTTTAGATACTATGGTAGCTAAGAAGTTAAGGACATTAGTAATCAGCGCCGTTTGATATTTGAGCCCATCAAGTGTCCCATTTATCGAAAGTAGCTATTACAAATTAAACAATTAACACGCCCGTTGATTTTATCAAAAATATGGATGTCTATAAACTTTATCGAAAGTCGGTGCCTCGGTCCGTAAGCTTCCAGATATTTTCCTATATTCATTCCATTTCAGCCTGTTTTACCCCTTAATTTCTCTGATACACTCCATTCCCTCCCCTGCGACTCCTCGATGATTCATTTGCACAAGGATCAACCTCCAGAAACGTTTAAATCAGTGGATTTAGTGCAGAAAAAAACATCAAAATTGTTTCGAAAGCGAACAATTCCCCCGTGATACATACTGACCGAATGAATTACATGTTAACATACGGATATATATGTATATGTATTTCTATATCTATTTGAAGATATTATTTTTTTCAGAAGAAGGAGCATCGTTTTTTGTGCAAATAAAGTGTATTGCATAGCGTCTATGGATGCATTCGTGCTTTTGTAAAAATATATACATGACATAGACGCGATTTTATTTATGTATGCACATTATATTTGAAACTTGTTTTGATATATTGCTTGGTATATTCAGTATAAGCAAAGCATAATCCCTGAAATGGAAGATCTAAGGTGTGGTATACAGACTGTAAGGGGAACCTCCACAAAATCCACCTCCACTTCTAAAACCGTCACCACCTCCACTGACGATGGCTTCTCCGACGCCGCCAACTTCAGATCCACCGGTAATCACGCTGCCCCCAAATCCACCACTTCCGCTACTGCCTTCTTCGAAACTTCCTCCGCTGCCTCCTAAGCCACCACCAACACCTCCGCTGCCTCCAAAACCACCTCTGCTGCCTCTTCAGCCGCCTCCGTTGCCTCCTCAGCCGCCTCCGTTGCCTCCTCAGACACCTCCGCTGCCTCCTCAACCACCTCCGTTGCCTCCTCAACCACCTCCGCTGCCTCCAAAACCACCTCCGCTGCCTCTAAAACCACCTCCGCTGCCTCCGAAATCACTGCCGGCACCTTCAGCACCTCCTCCAACCACTTGACCACTTGACACCGCTCTATATTTGTATTTCTGTCTATATATGTATATGTGCGAGCGCGTGCGTTTGTGTGTGTGTGTGTGTGTGTGTGTGTGTGTGTGTGTGTGTGTGTGTGTGTGTGTGTGTGTGTGTGTATTTGTTTGTATATGAACATCAACAGACACAGTAACGTGTTAAAAAGAATAAGAAAAAAAAAATATTCACTGAGGGAAATCAAATAAAATCGTTACATGATTAATTTCGCTTGTTTATCCAGTTTTATTAACATTTTAGTTTTTTTCTATTTTTATTTGTAAATATTTATATATATACATATATATTCATATATACATATATACATACATAAATATGAATATATATATATATATATATATATATATATATATATATTCATATAACACACACACAAATATATATATATATATATATATATTATATAAATATATTATATATATGTATGTATTTGTATATATACATATGTATGCATATATATATACATTCATACCTATGTATATTCATAAGTATACATATATATGTATATATATATATATATTCATAAACATACACAAATATATGTAAATAGATAGAAGGATAGATAGAAAGATAGATACACATATATGCACATGTGTGTGTACATATGTATATGTATACGCATACACATATGAA
>NC_061842.1:27062960-27072960 GCF_019202785.1 Penaeus chinensis | reverse complement strand
GGTGAAGTAATGCTTTCTTTCTTCAAGTGACGGCTTTTATATACCTGACTTCCACTCCCGCCAGCGTTCTCCTCCTTTCTTCAACACCGTCAGAACTTGCTCCACAACCAGTCCGTTTCACTGATTTCCCCGCCACGTATCAGAAGTTCAATCACTTAGTTTCCATGTGTCGTGTTTTCAGAGCGTTTCTAATTGACCACTTTTCGTTGCCGTGGACACTTCACACACACATATATATCTATATATCTATATATATATATATATATATATATATATATATATATATATATATACATAAATATATACATATAAATGCAAATATATATATATTCATATATACATATACATATATATAGGCACACAAACATCTGAGTATCTGTGTTTGTGCGCGCGTGTATTTATGCATATATGAATGAATATATATATATATATATATATATATATATATATATATACATATATATCATGTATATATACATATGTGTACACACACACACTCACACGCACACGTACACACACACATATGTATGTGTGTGTATATGTATACATATTCATATACATATACATATATATATATATATATATATATATATATATGTGTGTGTGTGTGTGTGTGTGTGTGTGTGTGTATATACAGACACACACATACATATTCATATATACATATATAGACATAGAAATATACAAATATATACATATATATGTATACATATACATATACACACATACTAACACACATATATAGAGATAGATAGATAAATAAACAAATAGATAAGCACACGAATACATATATATTCAAAAGTACGTATATGTTTATTACTTTTTACACACAAACACACACGCACACACACATATGCATGTATGTATGTATGTATATACACATATGCACATATGTATTTATGTGTATGTATGCATTTATGTAATGGTTACATACATATATGTATGTATGTATGTATGTATGTATGTATGTATGTATGTATGTATGTATGTATGTATGTATGTATGTATGTATGTATGTCTTTATACATATATATATATATATATTATATGTATGAATATATATACATATATTTGCATATAAACTTATGTATACATATATAAGTATGAATATGATACATATATATGTTATATATATGATATATATAAACACATGTGTCGTGATCTACAAAATTAACCTTCGACTCTTCGTACGAAACGTTCTAGCTGCCACCACCTGGTTAATTCGTCCAGGAACGTAAGTTTAGTGTTCGGAAAATGAGAGACATGTAGAAAAGTGTAAGTGATGTTAAATGAAAGTAAGTGCTAGTGTAAAGGAAGTACAGGTTCGAGGGTCAACACTGGTTAGCGTGATTATGCCGAGATGGAGTGCGTGTCGACCTAAAGCAGATATCTGAGCAGACTTATGGTATTGAAGTTAATCAAAATACTTTAAGAGTCTTCAGAAAGCGAGGGGAGACAATGGAGTCTTTAAAAAGAAACCTTCAAGTTACAAAGGTTTATTAAATCTAAAACATTTAATTCAAAATCAGTAAAAATTGAGAATCATCCTCCAATCCCAAAAACAAGCGGCAGTAAAAAAGACAAAACACTGGACATTAAAATGGTAAATCACTAAGCACAGAACATTAAAATAAAATACAGGTAAAAGGGACTCCTAAAAATGCACTAAACGACAAAAAACAAACCAAATAAGAGAGCACATCACCTTATTAAAAAGAGTGACAAACATGCCATTTCACCGCCTCTTAGTTGCCATCCTCGCAACCACGGAAAACAGCGCCTCACGGCTAAAAGATGACCCCCCCCCCCCCCCTCCCCCGTTCGGGACCTATATATACCCTTCCCAGCAAGCATGAATAAAAAAACGAGGGGAATCACGGATCAAAAGAGGTGAAGGTCTTAATAAAATGCACTTCCCCTTTAAAAACGTAGTTTAATATAAAAGGAATATTTTAAAAGTAAAGTGAATAATTAAGATTATAATAAAAAAAAAAAGTAAAAAGATTATTATACGATCCCCCATGAGGCAGAATGTGCTCTCCTATGTTGTCAAATAAAAGAAAACGAGAATAAAAACCAAGATAGTGAATATAATTAACACCATTAAAAAAAACAGCCAACCCCATAAAAATACAACATTTTTCCCCTCCCCGGCAATGGGGCGGCCTCGTTTGTTTTTCAGAGGGGAGACTCGTGAATTCCCCAGGTTCCTCCATCCCTTGGCTGGAGATTCACTACACATGCACACTTTCTGTATATATATTATGTATATACATATATATTCATTTATATATTTATGTATCTATGTCGGAGGGGCGGGGGGGGGGGGGGTAGGTATATGTGTGTGTGTGTGTGTGTGCGTGTGTGTGTGCGTGTGTGTGTGTGTGTGTGTGTGTGTGTGTGTGTGTGTGTGTGTGTGTGCATTAATGTATATATTTATATAGATGTATATTATATGTATGAATATATGTATATATAAATTTGCATATAAACATATATATATATATATATATATATATATATACATATGTTTGTAAGTAACCATTACATAAATGCATACATACACATAAATACACATGCGTATATAAGTAATTATATATATAGATAGATAGATAGATATAGATACTAACATAGGTATATATAAATATATATGCTAATATATATATATATATATATATATATATATATGTATATATATAAATATACATATATGTGTATGTATATGTATATGTGTGTGTTATGTGAATATGTGTGTATATATATGAATGTGTATGTGTGTTTACTTATGAGTATATGTGAGTGTATGAGTGTTTATCCATGTTTATAAAATTTTATTGGCACCACTTTGATATCAAATACATTAAATTGGTTCTTCCTAGCAAAGAGTATGTATTACGGTTGTAGAAACATACAACAAGAAACAGGAAGAGTAATAATCCAGACATTATTTTACCTTTTTATTTTTTATCAAAAGAATATACACATTGAATGAAAACCTACTTCTAGAAAGATTATATATTTTATATCCTCATCTCAATGAAAGAGAAACGAGATTGGGATTACCTGAGCAGTGAAAATTATCATGGTGTTGTATAAAGACTTGAAGGTAATGAGCCGCCACTAAATCCAGCTCCACTGTCCCCGAATCCACCGCTGCTTCCAATACCACCACTGCTTCCGAAGTTACCTCCAGCACCTCCAGAGCCGCCTCCAAAGCCTCCAACGCCGCCTCCAAAACCTCCAGCATCGCCTCCGAAACCTCCCGCGCCGCCTCCGAAACCTCCCGCGCCGCCTCCGAAACCTCCAGCACCGCCTCCGAAACCTCCAGCACCGCCTCCGAAACCTCCTCCGGCACCTCCTCCAATCACTTGACCTCCACCCTGGGAAGCCGTATTCAAGGCAGTCTGAAGGTCAACACCGCTGGGAAGAACTGGGTTCTCGCCGTCAGCATAGTTCACGAAGTAAACTTCAGGACTGGTTGCTGGAGGCGCTGGGACTTGGATCACTTCCGCTTGCTCTGGATTCTGTCTGTTGAGGACATAGACGACGCTTCGCGTCTGTGGTGGAGGTATGACGATAGGCTCTGGTCCTGGACCTTCTTCGGGTGTTTGGATGAACACGATATTCGTGTCAATGGTTGGCTCAGGGATATACGGTGGTGGACCGTATGGAACTGGAGGTGCGGGTGGTGCGTTGTACAGATAGACTTTGCGGTTCTCGCGTGGAGTGACACATCTACCAGCATGGAACACCTGTCCATGACCACAACCTCCCGAGTTATACCTGTAGCCTTGAGGAGCGGCCAATGACGTGACCACAACAATAGCAATTATAACCTGTAACATTAAGATAACAATTTTTACTTTATGCGACGAAATACAGATTCGAGGAAAAATGCAAAGTATTTTGATGAACTTTTGTCACTCTTTCAGTTTGATTTTGTTTCACATACTCCAGGAGCCTTAATTTACTGTGCAAGACGATTAGGTCTTTCTTACCAAGTGCTTCATGGTGAAGTAATGCTTTCTTCTTCCCAAGTGACGGCTTTTATATGCTCGACTTCTTACCCCAACATTCTCTTCTCCTCAACACCGTCAAATGAGATGCCTGGGCCACCACTCCCCTGCCCCGCCCGCTCCACTGATTTACCCACCCCGCACTGAATTATCTTATCGCGTTTTTTTTTTTTTGCTTTTTTTTCTTAATGCTCCCGGTTAGTCTCTTGACTAACCTATGTAAGATAGCAGGTGATATTTGTATATTCGCAACTTTATGTAAGTATGTTTTATACAGGCCGCCACTAGTAATGCGAGATATTTTTCCAGTTACTTTCGGCGTAATAACATGTCAGTGTCTTAGATCATTTCTTGTGATTAGGGGCATTGTAACTACAAGTCTGTGGACTCTGAAGGCGTGGTTAACAACAAGTTCTCAAACTTTTTTCAATACAATTGTATAGATTACCTTCACGACTCAGTATATCCATTATATCACACACACACACACACACACACACACACACACACACACACACACACACATATATATATATATATATATATATATATATATATATATATATATATATATATATACATATATACGTGTGTGTGTATGTGTTTGTGTATAGATAGGTAGATAATATATACATATATATTTATATATGGATATATGTATATCCATATATGTATATTCACACACATATATATTTTTATGTATATATAGTAACTTTATCATTATTATTATTATTACTATTATCATCATTATCATTATCATTTGTAGAAAAGATATAAATGAGAATGGATATCTTCACATTACAAGAGATGTATTTGATTGCTTCCGATTATATCTTCGTCAGAAATCCATATTTCTGACGATGATATAATCGAAACCGGTCAAATACATTTCTTGTATTGTGAAGATGTTATTTCTCATTCTTACCTTTTCTAAATTCGTCAACATGAAAACGGTTCATCATTATCATTATCAGGTGGCCGCCCACTGTACACGACCTTGCGACCCAGTATTGGGTCGTGACCCGTGCTTTGAGGAACCCTGCTTTAGAATAAGCTTTGGTATCGCGTCTGAGTTTAAGTTCAGTGATGTTCAAGAATCTGGTTTGTGATATTTGAAGTCGTTTATATAAAAATAATTTTCGCCAATGTTCTTTCAGACTTACAGAATTAGTGCTTAGTGGTCGGAAACTCGACATTATTTCTTAATCAAAACTGGGTATCCTCGCATCTCTATCTATCTATCTATCTCGGTTTATCTATCTATTTCTCTCTCTCCCTCCTTAATATCAGGTACTTTCATATGCGAGAACGATTTTTATAGTCTCGAATCGCTTGCAAGAAAATGTCAATAATCCATTAGTTTTGAATGACTCGGCCCCGAATGATGAACAAGGCTATCATTTTTCTGTTTATCCGAATTCGCTGTGTGAATCTTTGCTGCAGAACAACGCGACTAACGGTGCTCTTGATGCATCCCTGGTATTCACTCTGTTCCTCGAAAACAAAGTTCTAAGTATTTCACCGGCGAAACTTGTAGCACCATTGACGAAAAAAAGGGATTGCAAACGCTGGGGACTCGAACGCTTATTTCATCTATTTGCGTGGTAAATTCGAAGAGTACTAAGTTCACACCTCTTCAGTTTTTTATGAAAGAAAAATGTTGGTAGCTTTCATATTTTGGTCAGTGAGGCATGGGTGATCTTTCATAAACATTCCCAGGATTGTCTGACCTTGACTCTCCTCGCGAAACCTGAGTCAGTCCTTGATCCTACGGGTTTTTTTTTTTTTTCAGTCTACAGTATGCTCAAAATCTACTTTGTCTCTCTTTTTTTTTCTTTCCTACGACGTCTGATGGAGAATTCCTGACAAGTTTGAAACGCCACATGTCTGTGATGGCAGTATTATCATTTTCTGTGTCTGTGTGCGTGTGCATATGCGTACGTTTGGATATACATGAGTCTGCATGCGTATGTTAATGTCAGTTTTACAACTTCCTTTAAGACTAGTATAAAAAGATATAATGTTTCACGCAAGACGAATTATTGTTATTGTCATTTACTAAAGTATGTACAGAAATGCCGTAGAACTGTGTACATAAAATATTTTGTACAGAAATTTAGAATAATGCATTTGAATTAGTACCTTTTTTTTTTTGAAAGAATATGAACATTTGGATTATTCCGTAATGTTATAGACACACTTGTCATATATGCACAGCAAGGTTAATGAGCAATTAAGATGAATTACATGAAGGGGAAAAATCATTATGGTGTTGTATAAAGACTAGGAGATGACTGAACCAAAGCCATCGCTGAATCCACCTCCACTGCCTCCTAAGCCGTCACTCGAACCTCCAGCACTGCCTCCGAAATCTTCGACACCGCCTCCGAAACCTCCCGCGCCACCACCTGACCCTCCAGCGACTTTATTGAATCCACCACCGGCATATCCAGCACCTCCTCCAATTATTAGGCCGCCACCTTGGGAAGCTGCTCTCAAGGTGTTCGTGAGGTCAAAGCTGCTAGGAGGAATTGTGTTATTAACAATTCCCAAAGCAAAGATACATTTATAGAGTTGCTATTTAGAAGTCTTGTTACCGAAAGTGACATAAGGTCAATGGTAAATGTTTTGAAATCACAAAATCTTGGGGTTAATAAACTCATATGCCGTAGATAGATTGCATGATTATTACAGCTTCGTACGTGTAATAATTAGAATATGTAATAACTAAAAGCATCTTTATTATGGAATCATTCTTTGTAACCAAGGGTACTGCATTCAGAAACTTGTGGTTGATAACCATTGTTTTGTGTACATATAAATTCCTTTTTTTCTCTTTTTAGTCGTAATAACAATATAAATAGTAATAATAATGATGATATAATAATGATAATAGTGATGATAATAATGATAATAATAATAATAATAATAATAATAATAATAATAATAATTATAATAATCATTATCATAAACGGAATAATCATTCACAGGAATAGGATTTAATGTTTTTATTTTTTTTTACTTGTGAATTCAACATTCACTGAAATGTTTCTCGTATGTTTTGCTGTTCAAAATTATTCATCTGTGCCTATGATAAATCACTTTTTTTAACAGTCACCATTACTGTAGACAAATGATTCCTTCAACATGTAAATAACGGAATGTAGACAAGGCACATACACAAATCGATATGCGTGTGTATGTATGTGCGTGTGGATATGTGTGTGTATATGTGTGCGTGTGTGTGTGTGTTTGTATTTGTGTTTGTGTGTGTTACAGTTAGCATTAGGACCAGTTCCAAAACATTTAATGGCTCGCACACAAGACGGATGAAACACTGTCATTTATAGAAGTATACATACTAAAGCCGTAGAAAGTTTGACAAAGAGGAAATAACATATTTGACTTTCTATTTTTTTATTAAAAGAATATAAACATTAAGTAATTGTACGGAAATGGTGTGTCTTCTATACACACTACAAGTAAAGAGAAACGAAGATAGGTTACAGGCATATTAGAAAATATATATATTTATTATGGTGTTGTATAAATGCTGGAAGGCGATGATACTGAACCAGAGCCTCCGCCGAATCCACCTAAACTGCCTCCGAATCCACCGCTGCCTCCAAATCCACCACTACCCCCGGAACTTCCAGTGCTACCTCCGAAGCCCCCGGCGCCACCTCCAAAACCGCCAGCGCCGCCTCCGAAACCTCCAGCACCGCCTCCGAAACCCCCGGCACCGCCTCCGACACCTCCAGCGCCGCCGCCGAGGCCCCCGGCGCCTCCTCCAAAACCGCCGGCACTTCCTCCAACTACCTGACCTCCACCCTGGGAAGCCGTATTCAAGGCAGTCTGAAGGTCGACACCGCTGGGAAGAACTGGGTTCTCGCCGTCAGCATAGTTCACGAAGTAAACTTCAGGACTGGTTGCTGGAGGCGCTGGGACTTGGATCACATCTTGTTGCTCTGGAGTCTGTCTGTTGAGGACATAGACGACGCTTCGCGTCTGTGGTGGAGGTATGACGATAGGCTCTGGTCCTGGACCTTCTTCGGGTGTTTGGATGAACACGATATTCGTGTCAATGGTTGGCTCAGGGATGTAAGGTGGTGGACCGTAGGGAGCTGGTGGCGCGGGTGGAGCATTGTACAAGTAAACTTTGCGGTTGACACGCGGGGTAACACATCTGCCATTAACATGCAACACCTGCCCAGGCCCACATCCTCCCGAGATGTAACTCGGCCTACCATAGTTATAGCTCCGAGGAGCGGCTGATGACGTGACCACAACAGTTGCGATTAAAAACTGTAATATTGAGATATGTATATAAGTTGAAATTATATATACCTATATATATAAAGAAATAAAGCATTTGATGTCACTCACTTTTGTCACTTTCATTTTTGTTTCGTTCTAAATCTAATAGCAACGACAACGTAAAGCACAAAATAAATAGGCCTTTCTTACCAAGAGCTTCATGGTGAAGTAATACTTTCTTCTAAGTGACGGCTTTTATATACCCGACAACCTTTCGCCCCAACATTCTCCTGCTTTCTTCAACATTGTCAGAACTAGCTCCTCCGCCTACCTCTCCTCTGACCGCCTGCTTCACTGATTACCCGCCCAGAGTCTGATTAATGGGATTCTGTGCTTTATGTATTCCGAACGCTTCTGGTTGACATTTTTTTTATTCATGTTCATCGCATAAACCTTATGATGGATTAAAATTACTTAACTTTTCTGTGTATATCATTGTCTTCTAATATAGTAAAATATATATATATATATATATATATTGTCTTCTAATCTAGTGAAAAAATATGTTTATATATGTGTGTGTGTTCATTTTCATGTTATGTTGAATATGCAAGGTCACTGAGAGTTAGTTGCATATTAATTTTGTTATTAAAGCATATTTATTATTTATCGTATCTTATAGAAAACACTAGGCCTATGCTACGAATGTATCCAGAAAGGAGTATTATATATATATATATATATATATATATATATATATATAGATTGCAATGACAGTATTACAAGGAATGGCCTGAGGAAATTTGTGTTGCTTTTTTGTGCTATAACTATTCTAAAACAAAACAAAAAATGTTTAGTAAGTCTACTTTTTCGTGATTATTATTGCTGACACCGATTTCAAGTTTGTGACATCGGTTGTTACTTGCAAAATCAGTTTATGAACTTTTAAAAAATAGGCCTCTATGAGATACACGACCTAATATCTTTCCATTTATATTTTGTTACATCGTTAATGGGGGATTTTTTAAAATAAACAGGAGTAGTGCATCTAGAAGAGTTTATCTGCTGACAGCGTTCCAATTTAGTGGTCTTCAAGCGATTACCTGATTGTTTGGGAGCGTGTGACTGTAATTTTGGGTGCCTCTGTTGGGTTTGCTCTTCAGTGGCATTTTAAGTCGTTTCCTTTGACCGGGATGCACCCTTAAGTCATTCAGAGCTTCCAACATTGGAATAAAATCAATTCTTTTTGTTTTGCTATTTCGAAATTTCATTATTGCAGTTTGCATTATGTTGTGTTGTGTGTTCTGCCTTTTTCGGAGATCTACCGGAGACCACCTCATCGTAGGTCTAATTTGGCCAAAGAATGTGGCTGTTTAAAACCGAGATCATCTTAATTGCGTTTTGCATTTCAAGGCCTGACAAGACACTGGTTTATGTTTGTTTACATTTCATTTTTTTTTTCTTTGTGGGGGGTTAATTTATGTCTATGTATACAGAAAATCAAAATTAGCATATACTAGCTATTAAACAGATCAGTATGTGTGAGTGTGTGCGTGTGTGTGTGCGTGTCCTTATTGTGGAAAGATAGCTTTTATGTACTTCTCCAATACAACTATTTTTGATGTCATAATGATAATAACAATGACAACAATAATAAAGATAGTGATGATGGTGATGGTGATCATAATGATAATAATAAAATTAAACCAAATGAAAATAGTCAATCT
>NC_061842.1:27027960-27057960 GCF_019202785.1 Penaeus chinensis | reverse complement strand
TCCACTACTCTTATGATTTCATTATTATTATATGTCATTTCTCCCTCTGGTTTCTTTATTGCATATATTTGATTTCTTCCTATTCCAAGTCTCCTTTTAGCTGTTTTCATGCTAGTACCTGAGATCCCTGTTTCATTTATTATTTGAATATTGAATTTCCGTACATCCTCTCTCTTCTTTTTATTTATAGTTTTTGTTAGTTCAGCTAATTCTATGTTGTCCCTATTTGACGATGCTTTCATGACCCTACGTTTTTGCATAAGTTCTTTAGTTTCTATCGAGAACTTACTGGAGCTTTGCTTGTCGTTCTTACCGCCTACTTCAACTGCAGCTTCCTTTATCATGTCATTGAACTGTTGGTTAAATTGTTCAATGTTAAGATCTCCGTCGCTGTTTTGGATGTTAACGCTAAATTCTGTCGCTTTGGTCTTCAAGTAATCTAAGTTTGGCTGTGGTTTCCTTATGAGTTTATTCCTTTCCCTTCTGAGGTGTAATTTAATTTGGCCTTTGACCAACCTATGGTCGCTGCCAACATTTATTTTATATTTATAACTTTTTTATACTATATCGCGCCTATTTGAAATTATGAAGTCAATTTCGTTTTTGATGGCCGATGGCGACTTCCATGTCCACTTCCGCTCTAGTCTTTGTTCGGAGAATATATACATGATATTGAGTGATCGAGCCTCCGCAAAGTCGACTAGCATTTGTCCTCTCTCATTCCCAGTGCCTATTCCGTGATTCCCCACTATGATTTCTCCTTCCGTCTGCTTACTTATTTTGGCATTAAAGTCTTCCATAATTATTGTGAAATGGGTTTTTACTCTCTCGCTGGCTAAATTAACATCTTCATAGAAGCTTTCTATTTCTTCTTAACTGTGGCTGCAGGTTGGAGCACAGATTTAAACAATCTTTAAATTGTACCTATTATTTGATTTTGTTGTTATTGAAGTCACTCTTTCGCTTATCATTAGCATTATTACTGCATTGGAAAATCAATTCTCTAGTGGTTCCCAAACTTTCCTAACTCTCGGTCACACTCCTATCACTGAATGACGCGTTCCCTGCAACCCCTTCCTCAAATATCGTATTTCACTGGCATAGTTGACACTTGTATATATATATATATCACAGAAAAAAATCTTCATTAGTGTGACGGGTGTTCTTGTTTCCCTACACGGAGTTTCTCAAATTCCACCATAAAGCATAGTTCTCATATCTATTTAACCTTTTATCAAACCTTCTCGCATCTCAGGCAGCCGTTCATGACCCCCCACCCCCAAGCGCACCGCAGGTGGGAAACATAGTATGTTTTTTACATGCACCCTTAATTGCTGTTCATGTCCAATATGTTGTATGTACAAGTATATATATATATATATATATATATATATATATATATATGTGTGTGTGTGTGTGTGTGTGTGTGAGTGTGTGTGTGTGTGTGTGTCTATATGTTTGTGTGTTTATATGTGTCTGTCTATTCCGATTTTCTTTTTTTTCTTTTTTATAAAATCTATCTTTCTGAATTATGATTGTGATAATCTTTGATTTCATATCTTTTGAATTTGTTCATGCACGTGGCTAATGATAGTAAGGAAATAACCAAATCAGAACATTTTAAAGTAAACTCAGACGTGATACGTAAGTATTTGCTTGTGTTTTTGCGTATGTGTGCCTGTATATCTTATGCAGTAGGACAAACGGTAGTTCAAGAATCGTTCTCCTGTTTATTCTTATTTATTAAAAAATATATACACATCTTTAAGACAAAACAGAAATTTGTCTTTAATTCATGAATGTAATATTTACAGATTTGTAAATAACACTATAATTAGACGGGTATAGTATCTAGATGTGCAAACGGTGGCCTCTATGGTGTACTGTAAAGATTTGAGGGGGTGGAAACAACGCCACCTGTGATGAATCCACCGCCACTTCCACCAGAGATGAGTTCTCCACTATCGCCACCGCTTATGAAACCTCCGCCAACAACACCACCTCCAAATCCACCGCTAATTCCTCCTCCAAAACCACCACCAACACCTCCGCTGCCTCCGAAACCACCGCCGACACCTCCGTCACCACCACCAATCACTTGACCGCCTCCTTGAGAAGCTGCGTTCAAGGCACTCTGTAGATCAACACCGCTAGGAAGTACTGGGTTCTCGCCATCAGCATAGTTCACGAAGTAAACTTCAGGACTAGTTGCTGGTGGTGCTGGCACTTCAATCACTTCCTGTCCCTGTTGTGTCTGTTTGTTGAGAACATACAGGACGTGCCTCTGCTGTGGTGGAGGTATAACGATGGGATCTGGCCCTTGTCCTCCTTCAGGAGTTCGGATGAATACGATGTTTGTGTCTATGGTTGGCTCAGGGATGTACGGTGGAGGACCATGTGTAATTGGTGGTGCTGGTGGTGCGTCATATAAGTAAACTTTATGGCTGACGCGTGGAGTGACGCACCTGCCATCGATGTGAAGCACCTGTCCGGGACCGCATCCACCTGAGCCAAATCCTGAGCCTGAACCTCCAATTCCAAAACTTGGTCCTGAAGGTGTGCCTAAGCTGTAGCCTTGAGGGGTGGCTGACGACGTAGCCACGAGTGTTGATATTAAGACCTGCAAAATGAGAAAACAGTTTGGCATATATTACTAAATAACGATCTCAGTGATTCATTGGTTTCATTCGTTATGCTTGTACAATTCCTCTGCACTTTTCAATCGAACACTCACTGACACCTTGCCGGTTGGACTGACTTACCAAGAGCTTCATGTCGGAAGTAATGCTTTCCCTCGCCAAGTGCCGGCTCTTATATACCTGCTTCCTCACGACGCTCAACCATTCTCCTACTCTCCGCTTGAACATCCTCGAAGACCGTCCCAGATCCTACCCCGCCCGCTACCCCGTGGTCCTCTCCTATCCCTGTACCCTTCTTCGCTCGACCCTGCACCCCCTTCGCCTCCCTTCAGTTCACTCACTCCTGCCCTCCCTTCCTCTCCCCCATTACCGACCATTCATCCCCTATGTCTTGCCCCCAGCCCTGTCTATCCTCTTCCATTTCATACTACTTTCTGGACCCAATATGCTTTGAAAATACTATTAACCCCGACTTGTCTACGTGTTTCTTTTGTAGTAATTCGTGTTTTTCTTCTGTTTGTTTCCCTAGCTTTTCATATTTCTTTTCACTCCCTAAACACTCATTCAACAAACGTTTCGAAGGAGACATCAACACTTCATAAAAATAGATATATACTTGTGTTTCTTTATGGGTACATGTGCGAGAATGTGCTTCTCTTTGCCTAGTATGCCGTAGATCACGTCAAGAATCGTTCGTTTATTCTCCTTTTCTTTATTAGGTTGATATACACAGCCACAAAACAAAATAAAAAGTTTCTTATAGTTTTAAAATGTTTTTCTTAGATAGCGCGTTAACGAAAACCAAATTAGTTTTATGTTTATTGATGATGAATTCCATGGTGTACTGTAAAGATTCGAGGGAGAGGAAACATCGCTGGAGCCTCCACCAAATCCATCTGCGATGAATCCACAGCCACTTCCACCGGAGATGAATATTTTCTACTCAGAGAAACAACCCGGCGTAGTTTTCACATTCCAGTGCATACACATGTAGGCTGTAATACATAACTCTGATATCTTTAAAAAGGGAATAACTATATAGATTTTACTTGCTAAAATGTTTTGGCTCTTATGTTTGGGAAGATTCCATTTCTCATTGAGGCCTGTTGTTTATTTTCTTATTATCAATTATTATAATTCTTATCATCATAGATATTGGTACTTGTATTGTTATCATTATCATCAGTCATTATCATTATTGTTGGTGATGTTGCTGCTATTGTTATTATTATTTTTATACCCATTGCCATTGTCATCATCATCATTATCATCATTATTATTGTTGTTGTTACTTTATTACTATTATCATTACTACTATTATCCTTATTATTCTGTTATTATTATCACTTTTATACCATTCGTTTGTATTATATCATTATTACTATTATCATTATTATGATAATTATTATCATTATTATGATAATTATTATCATTATTATGATAATTATTATCATTATCATGATAATTATTATCATTATTATGATAATTATTATCATTATGAAAATTATTATCACCATTATGATAATTATTGTCATTATCCTTATCGTTACCATCATTATCAGTATCATTGCCACCGTCATTATCATATCATGTTCATTATGATTATCATTATCATCACTTGCATATATATATATATGTATATATAAATATATATATATATATATATCAACGCCATACCAACAATGGTTAAACAGTTTACAAGGCCTTGAATTTTTTTTCTTTCTTTGTCAGAAGAAAACTTTCATTCAAAATGTTCAAAGTGTTTTCGTTTCTTGATTACTGTGTGTATCAAACATTAATTTCTATGTTTACATAAATCTAATCATATTTGCATAAAATATTTATACGGCTCAGTTATGACAACTATTAGCAGTATAATTTGCATATTAAGCAATAGTGAATTGTTATCATTATAATAATGACAGTTATTATCAGTATAATTTACAATAGTGAATTGTTATCATTATAATAATTTACATATTGAGCAATAGCAAAGGTTTTTCGTTTTCATGGTTACTGAGTATATTGCCACATTTTATTTCGTCTATATTAATATAGATCTATTCGGATTTTCAGTAAAATTTATGCAAATTCATTATTTGTATACTTATACAAGTTGGTGTATTTATGTTAGTTTGCGTGCCTGCCAGTCATATACAGCGAAGCATAGGTAAAGAATCGTTCTTAACTATATATTTTGGTTCATATTTATTAAATGAATGTATACAGCAAAACAAAACGTGAACATAAATTTCTTAAAGCTTTTCAGATAAAACCTAAGTTGGAAGTATAATACTTTATGGAGTACTGTACAGATTCGAGGGAGCGGAGACAACACTGGTGCCTCCGCCGAAACCACCTCCTGAGACGAATCCACCTCCACTTCCACCAGAGATGAATTCTCCACTATCGCCACCGCTTACGAATCCTCCGCTAATAACACCACCTCCAAATCCACCTCCAATGCCGCCTCCAAAACCACCGCCAACACCTCCGCTGCCTCCAAAACCACCACCGACACCTCCGCCGCCACCAATCACTTGACCACCTCCTTGGGAAGCTGCGTTCAAGGCACTCTGGAGATCAACACCGCTGGGAAGAACTGGGTTCTCGCCATCAGCATAGTTCACGAAGTAAACTTCAGGATTAGTTGCTGGTGGTGCTGGCACTTCAATCACTTCCTGTCCTTGTTGTGTCTGTTTGTTAAGGACATACAGGACGTGTTTCTGTTGTGGTGGAGATACGATGATGGGATCTGGTCCTTGTCCTCCTTCAGGAGTTCGGATGAACACAATATTTGTATCTATGGTTGGCTCAGGGATGTAAGGAGGAGGACCGTGGGAAATTGGTGGTGCTGGTGGCGCGTCATATAAGTAAACTTTACGGTTGACGCGTGGAGTGACACACCTGCCGTCGACATGCAGCACCTGTCCGGGGCCGCATCCTCCTGAGCCAAATCCTGAGCCCGGACCCCCAATTCCAAAACTTGGTCCTGAAGGTGTACCTAGGTTGTAACCTTGAGGGATGGCTAATGACGTGGCCACGAGTGTTGTGATTAAGACCTGCAAAATGAGAAACCAGTAACATAGTTTGCTTTATAAGAGCATTTAATTGTTTTCACTTCGTTTCCTCGTATCACTCCTTTCACACTATTCAGTTCGAGCAAACCCACTAACACAACAGAGACCTCACTTACCAGGAGCTTCATGTTGGAAGTAATGCTTTCCCGCGTCAAGTTCTGGCTTTTATATGTAACATTTCCTCTCGCTCCATTCTCCTGCTCTCATCACCCTCACAGGTTGACCCAGAACCAACCCCGCCCATTATGGTGTCTTCCCTCTGTTAATCTGTATTGTGGTATGCATGTATTTAACAAATTTGTAGGTCAGATGTACAAGAAAATAAATCCATATTTTTCTCTGTGACGTTTACTTTACTCATACGTAGGGCGCTTTCGTTATGGTAGTTACCCTCTATTTAGCTACCTCGATCTATTCCCTCCTTCCAATCCCTTCTCTTATCTCCCCTATCCACTCCCTCTACTACCTCAGAGGAAGGGAGTGGGCGAGATAAGTTTTTCTAAGAAGCTCTTATCTCATTCTGTTATTAAGCAAACTACACTCGTACATTTAAGTATGTGTAGAGATAAGCTCCTTATGCATTTTTTCCGTTTCTTCTTCAACTCCATTCCTGTTCTATTCTTTTTTTCTTTTCTTTTTCTTTTTGTCCATTTTCTCTTTCTCCTTTTCTTAACACGTTCTTTTTAATCCGTACTTCTATATTGGAAGAAATGTCGATACCATAAAGTCATTGTATCTGGGATATAGCTGGAACACAGCTGTTTGGTTATTATTTCATGCAATCACTTCTATTCAGAGAAACACCCACTGTAGTTTCAACATTCCATTGTAAAAGAATGTAGGCTGTCATACATAATTCTGGCTTCCCTAAAAAGGGAATATCCTTATATATTGTACTTGCTATGGTGTTTTGGTTTTCTAGTAAGGGATGATTCCATTTCTTATTGAAACCTATGGTTTACTTTCTTTATTACTAATTATTTTAACTATCATCACCATTACTATTATTACTTGCATTCATTATCCTTATCCTTATTAGTAGAGATTATTATTATCATCATGAACTTTATTACTATAGTTGTTATTGTTACTGTTTTATTATCACCATCATCATCACCATCATAGTCTCCATCATCATCATGCATTGTTGTATTTTTACTATTATTATTAATATTACTATTTTTATTATCATGCTGTTATTGGTATCATTATAAAAATTACTGTTGTTATGATCATTTCATTATTAATAATACTTCACTATCAAAACTTATTAACGTTATTATTATTATCCTTATTAACATTATCATCATTGCCAGTATTATTACCACAATAGTCATGTTTCTTGTGATTATCATTATTGCTATTTCCCTATATACCATTATCAAACCAATAATAGATAAGTTTGTTTTTTTTCAAACAAATTTATACTACTGAATTATGGGTGATAATCTCTTGACTTCCTAGTTAACTTTCCTCTGCACGAGGCTAATGAGGAAAAAATGAATAAAAACATTTGTATAATGAATATTAATCCATAAATATACAAGCTTTGTAATTTTCCATACTTTTGCATGTGCGTGTGTAGTTCATGTCTGCGGGCGCGCCTGTCACATGGAGCGAAGCATAGATCAAGTATCATCATTAAATATGTATTGTTTCACATTCATTAAATGAATGAATACACCCGTATAACAAAACAAAACGTATACCTCATGAACATAGATTCTTTATATTCTTTTCAGATAAAACCTTCGTTGGAAGTGTAAATCCTGTGCCCGGACCCCCAATTCCAAAATTTGTTCCAGAAGGTGTACCTAGGTTGACTAATGACATGGTCACGATTGTAGTGATTAAGACCTGCAAAATTAGAAAGCAGTGACATAGTTTTCTTTATAAGAGCATTTAATTGTTTTCATTACTCTTCTTCATGCCATTCCATTCACACCATTCAATTCGAGCAAACTTGCCAGAAGCTTCATGTTGGAGGAATGCTTACCCGCGTCAAGATCTGGTTCCATTCTCCTAATCTCATTATCACCCTCCCAGAACATATCCCGCCCATTATGGTTACTTCCCTCTGTTGGTGTATGTGTGTTAGCATATAATTGTGTTTAGATATCAGTTTGTTAGTGCAAATCCCTTATTGGTATCATTACTTTTACTATCATTGAACCGTATTTATGTTGACAAATATGGAAAAGGTATGAATGAGAAAGAATATCATTATCATTATCATTACCATAACCATTACCACCACTATTACCATCATTATTATTTTTGATTTTATTATTATTACTAGCAGTAGTATTTTCATTATCATAATCATTATTATCATTATTTTATTTGATAATGATGCTATTAATAATAAAGATAATAATAGGGATGATTATGATAGTGGTAATAATAATATCAATAACAATTATAATAATAATAATATAGTAAGAATAATAATAACAACGTTCATGATGATAATGATAAAGGAAGTAATAATGATAACATTATTAATAATAACAATAATTCTTATGATAATAGTGATGATTATGATAATAGTGATAATAGTATGTTGATAACAGTGATAGTAATAATGATGATGACGTAAGAATATCATTATTAGTATCATGATAATCATCACTGCCATCACTAGTATTATCATCATTAACATTAGTATCGCTTATATTATTTCATATTAGCATTATTGCCATTGTTACTAGAATTATGATATCCATATTGAGCAACCTCAAACCTACAATTCCTAGTCTATACATGAACATGGACTTGAGCTTTTTTTTTTTTTTTTTTGTCAACAAAAAAGTACCTCCGTTCTAAATATTAAAGTTCATTTCAGTTTTTTATTCCTTTTTATATTATCACATTCGATCGCTTCTCTATTTTACATAGGTCTATTCTATTTGATATAGGATTTTAAGTGACTAAATTATGACGGGGACAATCTGGACTTCCTTCATTGTTAATTTGTCCTTTTACATGGTTTATGATGGAACTGAATAAATGATTAATATGATAAGTACTAAATAATATGTATACACATTAGAATATGTATTTCTGTAGGATTGCCAATGTTTGTTTGTGTTTGCGTGTATGTGTGTGTAGCTGTCATATACATCACGTTAAAGGTCAAGTATCGTTTTTTTTATCTCTTATATTTATTAAATGAATATAAACAACAACAAAAATCATTCATGATTATGCATTTTATAAAGCTCCTTAGATAAAATCTTAACTAGAAGTATGGAAATTTTAAAATGCTAAACATTATGGTGTAGTGTAAAGATTTGATGGGGTGGAAATAACGCTGGAACCTCCACTGAAACCACCTCCTGTGATGAATCCACCGCCACTTCCACCAGAGATGAATTCTCCACCATCGCCACCACTTACAAATCCTCCGCTAATAACACCACCTCCGAATCCACCGCTAATTCCGTCTCCAAAACCACTGCCAATACCTCCACTGCCTCCGAAACCACCACCGACACCTCCGCCGCCACCAATCACTTGACCACCTCCTTGGGAAGCTGCGTTTAAGGCACTCTGGAGATCAACACCGCTGGGAAGAACTGGATTCTCGCCATCAGCATAGTTCACGAAGTAAACTTCAGGACTAGTTGCTGGTGGTGCTGGCAATTCAATCACTTCCTGTCCTTGTTGTGTCTGTTTGTTGAGGACATACAGGACGTGTTTCTGTTGTGGTGGAGGTACGATGATGGGGTCTAGTCCTTGTCCTCCTTCAGGAGTTCGGATGAACACAATATTTGTGTCTATGGTTGGCTCAGGGATGTAAGGAGGAGGACCGTGGGAAATTGGTGGTGCTGGTGGCGCGTCATATAAGTAAACTTTACGGTTGATGCGCGGAGTGACACACCTGCCGTCGACATGCAGCACCTGTCCGGGGCCGCATCCTCCTAAGCCAAATCCTGGGCTGGAACCTCCTATTCCAAAACTTGGTCCTGAGGGCGTACCCAGACTGTAGCCCTGAGGCGCGGCTAATGACGTAGCCACGAGTGTTGAGAGTAAGACCTGCAAAATGAGAGAACAATGTGATACATTGCTGAATAATGATCTCAGCATTCCGTTGATTCAATTCATCCAATCTAATTTGTTTTCCTCGTAGCATTTCTATTCGAACACACAGACAATAGAGACCTGACTTACCAGGAGCTTCATGTCGGAAGTAATGCTTTCCCGCGCCAGGCACCGCCTTTTATATCCACATTTCCTCTCACTCCACCATTCTCCTGCTCTCCTCATCGCCCTCAAAGGTCGCCCTAGATCCTACCCCGCCCAGCTCGGTGACTCCCTGTTATCCCCTACTCTCCTCCACTCCCAACTCTCCCCCCAGCTCTGTCACTCCTACCGACCCCCCATTCCCTTTACCTTTACCCCAGCCCGGTCATTCGTGCCTCAACCCATCCGCGCATGTCTGTGTAGGTTTGATGTATTAGTTTCTAGGTTTGATATGTATACAAAAACAAAAAATGTCCCTTTTCATTTTCATAATATAAATATCTAGGTTGATATCTGTATTTCCTTTTTTTTCATTGTTTCTCGTCTTCTTGTCCTATTTTTTTTTAGGTTTATTCTACTATCTTGTTCTTTTTTTATATATTCTTCATAATAGCTGTTAAGAATCTCAGATTTGGTGCGACTGCTGTAGGCTGGTTGTATTTCGTGTGGTATCCTAGCTCTGCTCCCTTTTCAGATTAACTGTCTTTAATTGTCTTTCATCTACGTTTATCTTTTCCCTTTACTATATACGTTCGTATACATGTTCAAATATGTTATGATATGCATCAAGATCGTAACATCTTAATATGAACAGTATGAAATGGTATACAACATACATTAATAGTATATATGCCTCTATATGTTTTTGCTGTACATATTTCTTGTTTAAAAGTATGACTATTAGTTACTTCCTGTGTTTAAATAAGAAAGTCAAGGTTACATAGATTCTGAGCTCGTAAAAAGAGGAATACATCAACGTAAATTTTATTTGTAAGCAACGGTTTGCTTCAGTTCCCGTGTATGGAATGATGTCATATATTTAAGACCATTGTTTATTTCTTTTTATATACCAATCCTCAAATAAATCGTAGTTTGTGTATGAACTAACATATAGACCCCTCCCCCCCCCCCCCCTTTACCCAAAAAGAAAGTGATGTTTCGTCCGAAATCTGGGGAGAAAAATGTTAACTATTGTATTTCATCTATACCAAGAAAAACAATAGTTTTTTTTTTATTTTTTTGTGACGATGATGAGCCCCAGATTTCCTTTTTTCAAATTGTCCCTGCACACGGTGAACGAAAGAAAATGCTTATTTTTAATACTAAACCATAAAACTACTTTTATTTGTATATGTGAAAACGTTTGCTTTTCCATGCGCAATTTTGCAGAACAGAGGTAAAGTCGAATCGATCTTATATTTTATTTTATTAAAAACTAATTATAAAAGTGCCTGAGTCTTTATAAGTCTTTCAATCTTCTATCGATAAGAAATGTTTAAAGGTGAAGATTTTTTTCTTTGACTACTATAGGCCTACTTGTTATCATAGAATTTACTTCTATGTATTCAGCTAGATTGACACAGACTTCCGTGGTGTTTTGCTCAACTGAATTATAACATATTCGCTCGATTTTTCTTATAAAATGGCGTTACACTTGGCAAGTAAAATAAATAAATATATATATATAAGTTCATAAAGGCAAAACCATAAAAGAACTTATACTTGTGTTTGTAAGTGCATATGTATGTATACTAATGAATTTTATGCAGCAGAATATAGGTCAAGAATTGTTCATCTATTTTTCTTTTCTTTATTAAAATATACACATCCATAAGAGACAACAAAACTCGTTTATAAAGCCATATAAACAAGTTAATGAGAAAAATATACTATTAAGATGTTCAGATGGAGACCTCTAAGGTGTAGTGTAAAGATTTGATGGAGTGGAAACAACGCTGGAACCTCCACCGAAACCACCTCCAGTGATAAATCCACCAGAGATAAATTCTCCACTGTCGCCACCGCTTCCAAAACCTCCGCTTATAGCACCACCTCCGAATCCACCTACAATGCCGCCTCCAAAACCACCGCCAACACCTCCGCTGCCTCCCAAACCACCGCTAACACCGCTGCCTCCGAACCCACCGCCAACACCTCCGCTGCCTCCAAAACCACCACCGACACCAATCACTTGACCGCCTCCTTGGGAAGCTGCGTTCAAGGCACTCTGGAGATCAACACCGCTGGGAAGAACTGGGTTTTCGCCATCAGCGTAGTTCACGAAGTAAACTTCAGGACTGGTTGCTGGTGGTGCTGGCACTTCAATCACTTCCTGTCCTTGTTGTGTCTGTTTGTTGAGGACATACAGGACGTGTTTCTGTTGTGGAGGAGGTACGATGATGGGATCTGGTCCTTGTCCTCCTTCAGGAGTTCGGATGAACACAATATTTGTGTCTATGGTTGGCTCAGGGATGTAAGGAGGAGGACCGTGAGAAATTGGTGGTGCTGGTGGCGCGTCATATAAGTAAACTTTACGATTGACGCGTGGAGTGACGCACCTGCCGTCGACATGCAGCACCTGTCCGGGGCCGCATCCTCCTGAGCCAAATCCTGAGCCCGGACCCCCAATTCCAAAACTTGGTCCAGAAGGTGTACCTAGGTTGTAACCTTGAGGGATGGCTAATGACGTGGCCACGAGTGTTGAGATTAAGACCTGCAAAATGAGAAAGCAGTGACATAGTTTGCTTTATAAGAGCATTTCATTGTTTTCATTTCTTTTCCTCGTATCACTCCTTTCACACTTATTAATTCGAGCAAATCCAATGACACAACTGAGACATGACTTACCAGGAGCTTCATGTTGGAAGTAATGCTTTCCCGCTTCAAGTTCTGGCCTTTATATGTCACATTTCCTCTCGCTCCATTCTCCTGCTCTCATCACCCTCACAGGTTGACCCTGAACCAACCCCGCCCATTATGATGTCTTCCCTCTGTTGAGGTGTGTTGTGGTATGCATGTGTTTAACAAATTTGCAGGTCAGATGTACAAGGAAATAAATCCATATTTTTCTCTGTGACGTATAGTTTAATCATACGTAGGTCGCATTCGTTATTTATCTACCTCGATCTATTCCCTCCTTCCAATCCCTTCTCTTGTCTCTCCTACCCACTCCCTTCCTCTACTACCCCACCATTCCCTTACCCTTGTGTGTGAGATACGTTTTTCTAAGTCTGATAATCAGACGTAAAAGCTCTTTCCTTATTATTTTATGAGGCAAACTACACTCGTACATTTATGTGTGTAGGGATAAGTTCCTTATTCATTTCTTTCGTTTCTCCTTCAACTCCATTCCTGTTGTTTTTTTCAATTTTCTCTTCTTCCTTTTCTTAACACTTTTTTATCTACACTTGCATACTGGAAGAAATATAGATATCATAAAGTTATAATATCTGGGATATAGCTGGCGCGGAAAACAGCTGTTTGGTTATTATTTCATGCAATAACTTCTATTCAGAGAAACACCTGCTGTAATTTCAAACTTCCAGTGTAAAAGAATGTAGGCTATCATACATAATTCTGACTTCCTTAAAACGGGAATAACTATATATATTGTAATTGTTATAGTGTTTTGGTTTTCCTGTATGGGATGATTCCATTTCTTATTGAAGTGTATTGTTTGTCTTCCTTATTATCAATTATTATATCTGTCATCATCATTCATCATCATTACTATTAGTACTTGCATTCATTATTGTCCTTATCCTTAAATATTATCATTATCAGCATTAACTTTTTTATTATAGTTGTTATTATTACTGTTTTTATTATCATCATCGTCATCGTCTCCGTCGTCACCATCATCGTTTTCCTCATTATTTTCATCATCATTGTTGTATTATTACTATTATTATTACTACTACTATTCTCATTATTATGCTGATATTGTTAGTATCCTGATTATAATCCTTATTGCTATTTGCGTGTATACCATTATCAAACCAATAATATTTAGACTGTATGCAAGGATTTGATTTTTTTCACATTCACATAGATCTATTCAGGTTTTCAACAAATTTAATAAAACTGAATTATGACTGACAGTCTCTCGGCTTCCTAGTTAATTTTCCTCTGCACGAGGCTAGAAAAGAATTAATAAAAGCATTCGTATAATGAATACTAAACCACAAACATACAAACTTTTTAACTTTCTATTCTTTTGCATATTCTTGTGTAATTTAGGTTTGCGGGTGGGCCTGTCACATGGAGCGAAGCATAGGTCAAGAATCACCCCTCAATATATATTTTTCACATCTATTAAATGAATGAATATACTGACGTATAACAAATCAAAACGTATAATTCATGAACATAGATTCTTTGAGCTAAACCCTTAGTTGTATATATATGACTGAATTATATAAATTATAATTTTATGGAGTATTGTAAAGATTCAAGGGAGTGGAGACAACGCTGGAGCTTCCACCGAAACCATCTTCTGTGATGAATTCACCGCCACTTCCACCGAAGATAAATTCTCCGCTATTGCCACCACTTACAAAGCCTCGGCTAGTAACACCACCTCCGAACCCACCGCTAATTTCATCTCTAAAGCTATTGCCAATACCTCCACAGCCTCCGAAATCACAGCCGACACCTCCGCCGCCTCTAATCACTTGACCGCCTTCCTGGGAACATGCATTCAAGGCACTCTGGAGATCAACACCGCTGGGGAGTAATGGGTTCTCGCCACCAGCATAATTCACAAAGTAAACTTCAGGACTAGTTGCCACGATTGTTGTGATTAAGACCTGCTCAATGAGAAAGCAGTGACATAGTTTGCTTTAAAAGAGCATTTCATTGTTTTCATTTCTCTTCCTCATATCATTCCTTTCACAGCTTTCAATTCGAGCAAACTTACTGACACAGCAAAGACCTGACTTACCAGGAGCTTTATGTTGGAAGTAATGCTTTCCCGCGTCAAGATCTGGCTTTTATGTGTCACATTTCCTCTCGCTCCATTCTCCTATTCTTTTCATCGCCCTCCCAGAACATACCCGCCCACAATGGGCACTTCCCTCTGTTGGTGTGCGTGTGTTAGCGTATGATTGTGTTTAGGTATGAGTTTGTTGGTGCAAATGTGTATATATATATATATATATATATATATATATATATATATATATGCATATATATTATGACGCTCTTCCTCACCCGCTATTACTATTACAATTACAATGTCATTACCATTACCATTATTATCATCATTATTGTATTAGTAGTAGCAATAGTATTTTCATTATCATTATTATTATAATCTTATCTGATAGTAATAAACGTAATGATACTGATAATAATGATAATAATAATGATAATAATAATAATATTAATAATGATAATATAAATGATAATAACATTAGCAACAACAATAATGATTGTAACAATAATAGTAATAATGGTAATAATAATATTAGTAATAATAACGACGTTCATGATAATAATGAAAATTAAAATAATACTAATAACGGCATTTATAATTATTATTATTATGATAATAGTGATCATAATAATAATATTGATAGCAATGATAGTAATAATGATGATGACACGATAAGAATATTAATCTTATTATCATGATAATCATCATTGTCATCGCTATTATGATTAGTATTACCACCAGTATGTATCGCTGATATTGTCCTTCATATTAGCATTAATGTAATTGTTAATAGTATTACGATTTCCATATTGAGCAACCTCAAACCTACAATGCCTATATATGAACATGTATTCGATCCTCTTTTTCTATATTTGTCAGCAAAATACTTGCCTCCGTTCTAAATAGTAAAGTTGTTGTTGTTGTTTAAGTGACTAAATTATGGCGGTGACAATCTCGATTTCCTTCCTCGTTGATTTGTACTTTTACGTGGTTTATGAAGAAAACGAAAAGATTACTATAACGAGTACTAAAGAATACATATACAAACATGTAGGATTACGAATGTTTGTATGTGCGTGTGTGTGTAGCTGTCGCATACATCAGATTACAGGTTAAGTATTGTTTTGTTTTTTTATCTTTTATATTTATTAAATGAATATAGACAACAACAAAAAAACATTCATGATTATTGTTTTTATAAAGCTCCTTATATAAAATCTTTAGAAGTTATGATGGCAATGGTAAACATTATGGTGTAGTGTAAAGATTTGATGGGGTGGAAATAACACTGGAGCCTCCACCGAAACCACCTCCCGTGATGAATCCACCTCCACTTCCACCTGAGATGAATTCTCCACTATCGCCACCGCTTACGAAACCACCGCTAATAACACCACCTCCGAATCCACCGCTAATTCCGTCTCCAAAGCCTCCGCCAACACCGCTGCCTCCGAAACCACCGCCGACACCTCCGCCGCCACCAATCACTTGACCACCTCCTTGGGAAGCTGCGTTCAAAGCAGTCTGGAGATCAACACCGCTGGGAAGAACTGGGTTCTCGCCATCAGCATAGTTCACGAAGTAAACTTCAGGACTAGTTGCTGGTGGTGCTGGCACTTCAATCACTTCCTGTCCTTGTTGTGTCTGTTTGTTGAGGACATACAGGACGTGTTTCTGTTGTGGTGGAGGTACGATGATGGGGTCTGGTCCTTGTCCTCCTTCAGGAGTTCGGATGAACACAATATTTGTTTCTATGGTTGGCTCAGGGATGTAAGGAGGAGGACCGTGGGAAATTGGTGCTGGTGGCGCGTCATATAAGTAAACTTTACGGTTGACGCGTGGAGTGACACACCTGCCGTCGACATGCAGCACCTGTCCGGGGCCGCATCCTCCTGAGCCAAATCCTGGACCCGGACCTCCAATTCCAAAACTTGGTCCTGAGGGCGTACCCAGACTGTAGCCCTGAGGTTTGGCTATCGAAGTGGCCACGAGTGTTGAGATTAAGACCTGCAAAATGAGAAAGCAATGTAATATATTGCTGAATAATGATCTCAGCATTCCGTTGATTAATTTCATTCAATCTAATTTATTTTCCTCGTAGCATTTCTATTCGAACACACTGACACAATAGAGAGCTGACTTACCAGGAGCTTCATGTCGGAAGTAATGCTTTCCCGCGCCAGGCGCCGCCTTTTATATACCACATTTCCTCTCTCTCCACCATTCTCCTGCTCTCCTCCTCATCACCCTCAAAGGTCGCCCTAGATCCTACCCCGCCCTGCTCAGTGGCTCCCCGTTATCCCCTACTCCCCTCCACTCCCCTCCACGCCCATCTTTCCCCCCCAGCTCTGTCACTCCTGCCTCCCTCCCCCCCCCCCACCCCTCAACCGACCCTCCATTCCCTTTACCTTTCCCCCAGCCCGTTCATCCGTGCCCCAACCCATCCGCGCGTGTAGGAGCATGTCTGTGTAGGTTTGAGGTATTGTTTTTTAGGTCTGATATGCTCATAAGATAAATATCTAGGCTTATATATATGTATTTCCTTTTTTCATTCTCTCGCCTTCCATGTCTTGTCCTATTTTCCAAGCTTATTCTACTGTTATCTTATATATATATATATATATATATATATATATATATATATATATATACATATATATATATATTCTTCGTAATAACTGTTAAGAAGGCAACTTAATGACTTCGGATCTCAGATTTGGTGCAAGTGCTGTTGCTTGCTTTTATTTCGTGTATTATCCTTTTCAGTTTAACTATTTTTCATCTAAGCTTTTCTTTTTCCTTAAATATGTGTTCGTGTGGTATCCTTTTCAGTTTAACTGTTTTTCATCCAAGCTTTTCTTTTTCCTTAAATATGTGTTCGTATACGTATTCAAATATGTGTTATCATATGCATGGAGATTTTAACATCTTAATGCGAATAGTATGAAATGGTATACAACATACATTAATAGTAAACATGCCTCTATATGTTTTGTTGTTGTAAGCATTTCTTGTTTTAAATTATAACTATTCATTAATTCCTGTGTTTAAGTAAGAAAAGCGAGGTAACATAGATTTCGAGTTCGCAAAAAGAGGAATACATCTACGTAGCTTTTATTTTTTTAAGTAACGGTTATCTTTAGTTATCGTGTGTAGAATGATGCCATCTTTTATTGGAGACCATTGTTTATTTCTTTCTTTTATACACAGTACTACTAAACCTTAAATAATTCGTAGTCTGTGTATGAACTAACATATTGTGCCCCCCCCCAAAAAAAAAAAAAAAAAAAAAAAAAAAGTTACGTCCGAAACTGAAAAAAAAATAGAAAAATAAAATTAAATAAAAACAAAGTTAACTATTGTATGTTATCAAGTAATTTATTTTTTCTTTCATCCAGACCTACAAAGAATTTCAGTATTTTTTTTTTTTTTTTTTTTTTTTTTTTAATCTGACAGTGATGAGTCCTCCGTTTCTTTCGAATCGCTCCTCTGTTTTATTTTATTAAAAAACTATTGTTCCTTTTTTGTAAACAGAACAATATCAAACCTATAGTACCTGAGTCTGTAAGTCTTTGAATCTTCTGTCGATAAGAAATGCTTAGAGATGAAAGCCTACATGTTATCATAGTAGTTCCTTTTATGTTTTCAGCTAGATCGACACAGACTTCCAGTGGTATTTTACTCCACTGAATTATAACATATTCGCTCGATTATTCTTATAAAATGACCGTAGCACTTGGCAAGTATAAAAACAAAATGTATATATATGTTCTTAAAGGCAAAATCATAAAAAACTAAATTATACTTCTGTTTGTAAGTGCATATGTATGTATAATAAGGAGTGTTTTTCTTTGCCTTTTATACAGCAGAATATAGGTCATGATTCGTATATCTTTTCTTTTTTCTTTATTGAAATATATATACACATCCACAGGAGACAACAAAACTCGTTTAGGATTCAAGAATGTAAAGTTTATAAAGCCAAAGAGACAAGTTAATGAAAAGAATATACTATTAAGTTGTTCAGATGGAGACCTCTCCGTCTGCTGTGTAGAACTTAGGTCAAGAATCACTCATCTATTCTCTTTTGTTTATTTAAATAATATATACAGTATACACATCCATAAGTCGAAATAAATCTTGTTTAGGATTCAAGAATGTAAAGTTTATAAAGCCATATAGTTAACATGTTGTCTAAAAGCATATGATGTTCAGATGGAAAACCCTATGGTGTACTGTAAAGATTTGATGGAGTGGAGACAACGCTGGAGCCTCCACCGAAACCACCTCCTGTGATAAATCCACCGCTACTTCCACCAGAAATAAATTCTCCATTATCGCCACCGCTTACGAAACCTCCGCTTATAGCACCACCTCCAAATCCACTGCCAATTCCGCCTCCGAAACCACCGCCAACACCTCCGCTGCCTCCGAAACCACCGCCGCCACCAATCACTTGACCGCCTCCCTGGGAAGCTGCATTCAAGGCACTCTGGAGATCAACACCGCTGGGAAGAACAGGGTTCTCGCCGTCAGCGTAGTTCACGAAGTAAACTTCAGGACTAGTCGCTGGTGGTGATGGCACTTCAATCACTTCCTGCCCCTGTTGTGTCTGTTTGTTGAGGACATACAGGACGTGTTTCTGTTGTGGTGGAGGTACGATGATGGGATCTGGTCCTTGTCCTCCTTCAGGAATTCGGATGAACACAATATTTGTGTCTATGGTTGGCTCAGGGATGTAAGGAGGAGGACCGTGGGAAATTGGTGGTGCTGGTGGTGCGTCATATAAGTACACTTTACGATTGACGCGTGGAGTGACACACCTGCCATCGACATGCAGCACCTGTCCGGGACCGCATCCTCCTGAGACAAATCCTGGACCCGGACCTCCAATTCCAAAACTTGGTCCTGAGGGCGTACCCAGACTGTAGCCCTGAGGTGCGGCTAACGACGTGGCCACAAGTGTTGAAATTAAGACCTGTAAAATGAGAAAGCAGCGTGACATATATTGCTGAATAATGATTTCAGCATTCCGTGTTTTTTTTTTTTTTTTTTTTTTTTCCGCGTGTCATTTATTTTTAAAGCAAACACACTAACACAGAGACCTGACTTACCAGGTGCTTCATGTCGGTAGTAATGCTTTCCCGCGCCAGGCGCCGCCTTTTATATACCACATTTCCTCTCGCTCCACCATTCTCCTGCTCTCCTCATCACCCTCAAAGGTCGCCCCAGATCCTACCCCGTCCTACCCCCTTCCACTCCTCTCCACGTCCATCTTTTCCTCCAATTCTCTCACTCCTGTCCACCCACCCGCCCCCACCCCCATCCCCTCTACCGACCCTCCATTCCCTTTACCTTTCCCCCAGCCCGGTCATCCGTGCCCCTACCCATCCGCGCGTGTACGTGCATGTCTGTATAAGTTTCAGATGTTATTTTCTAGGTCTGATAAGCATGAAAAGAATCCTTTTTCGTTTCAACGTCTAGGTTTATGTATGTCTATGTATATCCCTTTTTAGTTTTAATTATTTTTCGTCTTCCTTCTGCTCCTGTTAGTGTCGTTTCAATCTCATATTGTTACCTTCTTGTTTTTACTTTTATTTTTCTTCACATCTGCTATGAAGGAAAGATAATTATTTCCTATCTCAGATTTGGTGCGAGTGCTGTCGGCTGGCTTGTATTTCGTGCGGTATCTCTAGCCCGGGAAAAGTTTTCCTGGTGGTAGACTGGGTACTCCTTTGCCAGCTCTACTTCCTTATCCAATGACTAAGCTTTCATCTGCGATTCTTTTCGTCCTTAACCATGAGTCCGTATGCGTATTCAAATATGTACTAATATGAATGGAGATCTAAACACATATTAATGCGAATAGTATAAAATGGTATACAATATACATTAATAGTATGTTCTGACCATACCTATGTTTTGCCGTACGCATTCCTTGTTTTGCAGTATGACTATTAATAAAAGTTGAGGTAAAAAAAAAAAAAGTATGAGTGGAATGCATTACATTTTTTTTTTTTTTTTTTTGGGGGGGGGGGTCAATGATATGCTTTAGTTCCTTTGTGTGGTATGATTCCCTCTTTTATTATAGACCGTTGTTTAATTCTCTCCTGATATACCAAGGTCTACCGAAACCTACAATAACTCATAGTCTTTGTATGAATTAAATTTTGTGCAAAAAAAAGTTTTTTGTTCGAAATGTTTAAAAACCGTTTCTATTGAAATATGTTAAATTACCTTATGTAACACCTTCCATATTTTCATCCAGACCTAAAAAAAAAAATCAGTATTTTTTTATTCGACCGAATTATGGTCATAATTCTCGTTTTTCTTTTTTTCAAACTGTCCCTGCACGTTCTTTTCTTATGCTAAACCATAAGGCTACTGTTGTTTATGCACATGAAAAGAATCGCTCTTCTATTGTATCATCCCATTGAAAAATATATAATTTTTTTTTCTTCTCCTTTGCATATAGAACAAAAACTAAACTACAGTGCCTTGTCTGTATATGATTTTGAATCTGTGAATAAGAAAGGCTTCCAGGTGAAGTTTTGTTTTTCTTTCTTTCACTACTGTATAAGTTCTTATAGTCTTTTCTATAAGTGTACATTACTAGTTACTCGATTTCCTTTCTTGTAAAATGGTCCTTGTACGTAGCAAGTGAAACAAAACAAACAAAAACAACAACATACGTTTATGTAGAAAAAAAACATTAAACAATTTATACGTATGTTTGTATGAGAGTGTACTGATGCATGTTATATTAATGTGTTTCCTTTGCCTGTTGTGTAGAACTTAGGTCAAGAATCACTCATCTATTTTCTTTTGTTTATTTAAATAATATATACAGTATACACATCCATAAGTCGAAATAAATCATGTTTAGGATTCAAGAATGTAAAGATTATAAAGTCATATAGTTAACATGTCTAAAAGCATATGAAATTAAGATGTTCAGATGGAAAACCCTATGGTGTACTGTAAAGATTTGATGGAGTGGAGACAACGCTGGAGCCTCCACCGAAACCACCTCCTGTGATAAACCCACCGCTACTTCCACCAGAAATAAATTCTCCACTGTGGCCACCGCCTACGAAACCTCCGCTTATAGCACCACCTCCAAATCCACCGCCAAATCCGCCTCCAAAACCACCGCCTACACCTCCGCTGCTTCCGAAACCACCGCCGACACTTCCGCCACCACCACCAATCACTTGACCGCCTCCCTGGGAAGCTGCATTCAAGGCACTCTGAAGGTCAACACCGCTGGGGAGAACAGGGTTCTCACCGTCAGCGTAGTTCACGAAGTAAACTTCAGGACTAGTTGCTGGTGGTGCTGGCACTTCAATCACTTCCTGCCCCTGTTGTGTCTGTTTGTTGAGGACATACAGGACGTGTTTCTGTTGTGGTGGAGGTACGATGATGGGATCTGGTCCTTGTCCTCCTTCAGGAGTTCGGATGAACACAATATTTGTGTCTATGGTTGGCTCAGGGATGTAAGGAGGAGGACCGTGGGAAATTGGTGGTGCTGGTGGCGCGTCATATAAGTAAACTTTACGGTTGACGCGTGGAGTGACACACCTGCCATCGACATGCAGCACTTGTCCGGGACCGCATCCTCCTGAGCCAAATCCTGGACCCGGACCTCCAGTTCCAAAATTTGGTCCTGAGGGCGTACCCAGACTGTAGCCCTGAGGTGCGGCTAACGACGTGGCCACAAGTGTTGAAATTAAGACCTGCAAAATGAGAAAGCAGCGTGACATATATTGCTGAATAATGATTTCAGCATTCCGTTGATTTAATTTCTTTTCCTCGTGTCATTTATTTTTAAAGCAAACACACTAACACAGAGACCTGACTTACCAGGTGCTTCATGTCGGAAGTAATGCTTTCCCGCGCCAGGCGCCGCCTTTTATATACCACATTTCCCCTTGCTCCACCATTCTCCTGCTCTCCTCCTCATCACCCTCAAAGATCGACCCAGATCCTACCCCGCCCGGCTCGGTGACTCCCCGTTATCCCCTACCCCTTCCACTCCTCTCCACGCCATCTTTTCCTCCAACTCTATCACTCCTGTCCACCCACCCGCCCCCACCCCCATCCCCTCTACTGACCCTCCATTCCCTTTACCTTTCTCCCAGCTCGGTCATCCGTGCCCCTACCCATCCAGGCGTGTACGTGCATGTCTGTATAAGTTTTAGATATTATTTTCTAGGTCCGATAAGTTTGAAAAGAATCCTTTTTCATGCTCACAGTATCAACGCCTAGGTTTATGTATGTCTATATATTTCCTTTTTTAGTTTTAATTATTTTTCGTCTTCCTTCTGCTCCTGTTAGTGTCGTTTCAGTCTCATATTGTTACCTTCTTGTTTTTACTTTTATTTTTCTTCACATCTGCTATGAAGGAAAGATAATTATTTCCTATCTCAGGTTTGGTGCGAGTGCTGTCGGCTGGCTTGTATTTCGTGCGGTATCTCTAGCCCGGGAAAAGTTTTCCTGGTGGTAGACTGGATACTCCTTTGCCAGCTCTACTTCCTTATCCAATGACTAAGCTTTCATCTGCGATTCTTTTCGTCCTTAACCATGAGTCCGTATGCGTACTCAAATATGTACTAATATGAATGGAGATCTAAACACATATTAATGCGAATAGTATAAAATGGTATCCAATATACATTAATAGTATGTTCTGACCCTACATATGTTTTGCCGTACGCCTTCCTTGTTTTACAGTATTACTATTAATAAAAGTTGAGGTAAAACAAAATAGTGAGTGGAATGCATTACATTTTTTTTTTTTTTTTTTTTTTGGTGGGGGATGGGGGTCAATGATATGCTTTAGCTCCTTTGTATGGTAGGATTCCATATTATATTAAAGACCGTTGTTTAATTATCTCCTGATATACAAAGGTCTACCAAAACCTACAATAACTTGTAGTCTTTGTATGAATTAAATTTTGTGCCAAAAAAAGTTGCTTCGTTCGAAATGTTGAAAAATCGTTTCTATATAATTAAGTTAAGCTACCTTTTGTAACACCTTCCATAATTTCACCCAGACCTAAAAAAAAAATCAGTATTTTTTTATTCGACCGAAATATGGTCATAATTCTCGGTTTCCTTTTTTTTCCAAACTGTCCCTGCACGTATTTTTCTTATGCTAAACCATAAGGCTACTGTTGTTTGTGCACATGTCACAAGAATCGCTCTTCTATTGCATCAACCCATTGAAAAATATATATATTTTTTTTCTTCTTCTCCTTTGGATATAGAACAAGAACTAAACTACAGTGCCTTGTCTGTATATGATTTTGAATCTGAATAAGAAATGCTTCCAGGTGAAGTTTTTTTTTTTTTTTTTTTTTTTTTTTTTTTACTATTGTATAAGTTCTTATAGTCTTTTCTGCTAAACCTACACAGACTTCCAAGTGTACATTACTAGTTATTTGATTTCCTTTCTTGTAAAATGATCCTTGTACGTAGCTAGTGAAAAAAAAAAAACATACGTTTATGTAGAAAAAAACATTAAACAATTTATACGCATGTTTATATGAGAATGTACTTGTGCATGTTATACTAATGTGTTTCCTTTGCCTGTTGTGTAGAACTTAGGTCAAGAATCACTCATCTATCTTCTTTTGTTTATTTGAATAATATATACAGTATACACATCCATAAGTCGAAATAATTCTTGTTTAGGATTCAAGAATGTAAAGTTTATAAAGTCATATAGTTAACATGTTGTCTTAAAGCATATGAAATTAAGATGTTCAGATGGAAAACCCTATGGTGTACTGTAAAGATTTGATGGAGTGGAGACAACGCTGGAGCCTCCACCGAAACCACCTCCTGTGATAAATCCACCGCTACTTCCACCAGAAATAAATTCTCCACTATCGCCACCGCTTACGAAACCTCCGCTTATAGCACCACCTCCAAATCCACCGCCAAATCCGCCTCCAAAACCACCGCCTACACCTCCGCTGCTTCCGAAACCACCGCCGACACTTCCGCCACCGCCACCAATCACTTGACCGCCTCCCTGGGAAGCTGCATTCAAGGCACTCTGAAGGTCAACACCGCTGGGAAGAACAGGGTTCTCGCCGTCAGCGTAGTTCACGAAGTAAACTTCAGGACTGGTTCCTGGTGGTGCTGGCACTTCAATCACTTCCTGTCCCTGTTGTGTCTGTTTGTTGAGTACATAGACGACCTGTTTCTGCTGTGGTGGAGGTATGACGATGGGATCTGGTCCTTGTCCTCCTTCAGGAGTTCGGATGAACACAATATTTGTGTCTATTGTTGGCTCAGGGATGTAAGGAGGAGGACCGTGGGAAATTGGTGGTGCTGGTGGCGCGTCATATAAGTAAACTTTACGGTTGACGCGTGGAGTGACACACCTGCCGTCGACATGCAGCACCTGTCCGGGACCGCATCCTCCTGAGCCAATTCCTGGACCCGGACCTCCAGTTCCAAAACTTGGTCCTGAGGGCGTACCCAGACTGTAGCCCTGAGGTGCGGCTAACGACGTGGCCACGAGTGTTGAGATTAAGACCTGCAAGGTGAGAAAGCAGTGTGACATATATTGCTGAATAATGATTTCAGAATTTAATTGATTTAATTTCTTTTCCTCGTATCATTTTCTTATAATCACACTCACTGACACCTCACCGATTGACCTGACTTACCAGGAGCTTCATGTTGGAAGTAATGTTTTCCCGCTCCAAGTTCTCCCTTTTATATGCTACATTTCCTCTCGCTCCACCAATCTCCTGCTACCCCCCCCCCCCCCACCCACCCCACCAAAAGGCCCTCAAAGGTCGCCCCAAGAGCTGCCCCGCCCCCTCGACAGTTTTCCTCTCTTCCACCACGTCTTACATTCCCTTCGCCTCTGCTCCCCTCTTTCCTTCCTTGTCTCTGCTGCTCCTCGTCAGTTCTCTTCCCTCTCCAAGCCCTCTCTTCCCTGCCCTACCCCCTACTCCTTCCATTTCTTTCCCTTCCCTAGTTCATTCATCGCTTCCATACCCTACGTCCTCTGCCACCAACCCTCTCACCCGTGCAGCATCGCCTACCCTTTCCATACCCGTCTCCCCTAACCCCCAACCCGCTAACCCCTACCCCACCCTCTGTCCCTTCCATAACCTTTTTCTCTGCCATCAGCTTCCCTAACTCCCCCCCCCCCCCCAACCCCTTCTATACCCCTACCTTTCTCTGCCTCTTCACTCTCCCCCTTCCCCTTACTTCTTCCACAGTTCCCTCACATGTGCCCCTGTTCGCTACCCCTTCCATACCCTTTTAATCTAACCCAACCCTGTCACCCGTGTCGTTAATCCCCCCCCCCCCTCAACCTCCCCCTCACCCTGAGCTGATACCTACAGGATTAATTCTGATCGCTTTCGAAAATGAAACTACGCCATTGGTAGCAAACTGACCACTTGGAATGACGTTAATAACACACACGACCGGTTACCTCATAATGACTTTAATGTTTTCTTGATAGATGAGGCAACATGCTTTTTTTGTATGAATTTTTTTTCTTTTCTTTTCGTTTTTTAGGGGCCAGATCTGATGCGTCATTACTTTGCAGATCGAAGTTTCACAAGCGAAAACGTATATCTCCATTTCTGGTTTCGTTTCACCTGCATGATCTGTAACATTAGCAAAACGGTATGTGAAGTAGCATGCGTATTCATGGGGGCGTGATCATGTCTCACGAGTTAAGTGTTTTTGGTCAGCTTTGCTTGCATAGTAAGTATGCTGAAAGTGCACTGACACATAATCACGTTCGTATGCGTAAAAGGTCACCTCCCCAAACATATCTGAAATCAATGCCAAACAAGCGATATATGTATGTATATACACAAATAAAAAATGTAGTATTACACCTTTCTCCTCGATTTTGATGAACATTTATTTTTTAACTTGTAGGAACAAAGAGAACGGGATTATTCACATTGCATCTCATACGTGTGTGTGTGTGTGTGTGTGTGTGTGTTTGTGTGTGTGTATGTGTGTGTGTGTGTGTGTGTGTGTGTGTGTGTGTGTGTGTGTGTGTGTGTGTGTGTGCGTGTGTAGGTGTTACCACATTTTTAAACACGAAAAATGCTTCGCGTCATTCATCGTGGCTGCTGATAATGATGCGGGGATCTTAGGAGTTTGTTTGGTTGCGATATCCGACCGCCCATCGTCACGGTTGAAAGCTGTGGATATTCAAAGTCACTGTTATGCCACGGCTCAGGGTTAAACATGTTGATATTATGCTTGGTTAAGTGTAAGAACCAGACGCTACACTTCAGTTTAAGTAAGAAGATTATAGTTATGTTAATATGCAAAAGCTATGTATCTTTAGGCTCCATTTTAAATGATATCCTCTGAGAGAGAAAACAGCAGTAGGAAAAGATCGGAGGAAACAACAGTAATTATATATCTTCCGCATAGTTTAAAGATGTCTACATTGGCCTCGATAACTTGTCACTATCGAAATACCATTTGCAATACCGAAAACACAGTAATCCATAAATAACCGGACAAAATTTTGTCAAATTCTTTTCAACCACAAAAACTCCCCTCTCTTCCGTGACTAATTATCTTTAAAGAGAGAAGATCTTTGTTCCTTGGCTCCCTTTCCCTTCTTCTTGTGTAGTGTGTTATCTGTCAGTGATTTTGTAACGCCCAAATTCTCACTCGAGGTAAACGTTTCTCATGGTCAATGTATTTGCTCTTACGTCTTTTTAATTCCGTGCAATTCTGGAACACTGGATTGGTTAGATCGATTTCTGTTACGTAATAGTAAATGCATGTGTTTCCTCTCTTGATCTTTCTCTCTCTCTCTCTCTCTCTCTCTTTCTCTCTCTCTCTCTCTCTCTCTCTCTCTCTCTCTCTCTCTCTCTCTCTCTCTCTCTCTCTCTCTCTCTCTCTCTCTCTCTCTCTCTCTCTCTCTCTCTCTCTCTCTCTCTCTTGATCTTTCTCTCTCTCTCTCTCTCTCTCTCTCTCTCTCTCTCTCTCTCTCTCTCTCTCTCTCTCTTTATCTCTTTCTCTGTCTATGTACCTGGCTATATACATTTTTATGTATATGTGTGTATATATATGTATATATATACACATATGTGTGTGTGTGTGTGTGTGTGAGTGTGTGTGTGTGTGTGTGTGTGTGTGTGTGTGTATATACGCATAAATATCTGGGCAATATATATACACATATATATATATGTATGTATGTATGTATGTGTATATTTATATACATATATATATATATATATGTAGGTTTATATGTGTACATATATATATACATGTATGTATATATGTATATGTATGTATGAATATATGCATATAAATATATATTCATATATACTCACACATACATCAAATACGTACACACACACGCATATATATATATATATATATATATATATATATATATATATATATATATATATATATATGTATATATATTTACATATATATGTATATATATACATATATATGTTTATATGTATGTTTATATATGTATATATACATACATACATATATCTGTATGTATATGTATATGTATATATACATGTATATGTATATATATACATATACATATTCATATATATACATATATATTTATTTATATATATATATGTGTGTGTGTGTGTGTGTGTGTGTGTTATGTATCTGTTTTTTTTCTCTCTCTCTCTATCTATCTATTTATCTATCTGTCTATCTATATCTATCTATCTGTATCTGTATCTCTCTCTTTCTTTCTATATATATTTATATCTTTTTCTTTCTGTCTTCCTCTATTTCACTTTCCCCTATTTCTCCCTAGAAACATCACGTACACGCTCCCCTTTTTTCACCATTTTGCCCTTCTTACAATTCTGTTTTCTTTCTTTTTGATATGCCTTTTGAGTGTTTTTCTTCTTCCCCTTTGTGCATCTACAAAGGAGAAAAAAAAATCTTTAACAATAAGCTTGATTCTTTAAACTTCCACGGAAGTGAAGGTATGCTTTGTTTCTTCATACCTCGGGCCTTTGTCTTATGTGGTAATAAATATTACTGCTCTTATTGTTATAAAATTATCATTATGATCTCGGTTATGATTATCATGAACATTATTATATGATCATTAACATGATTCTGTCTATCTTTTTACCGTTATCTTTTTTTTCCCATTAATATCATTGTTATGAATATTATTTCCAACTTTACCATCATCATTAATCTCCTCAGCAGCAACATCCGCATTCATGGTTAAATTTTTGTAAATGTTGGTTGACTCATTGAATGTTAACTCAAGCTGACTTTATTATCGTAAAAATATGTCTTATATAAAGCTATACAAAGTATTTTGGTATATTCATTTAACCCTCCAAAGATGTAACGTTATTTAGAGGGTGTTCCGTAGGATCCACTGATGCCACCTCCAACTCCACCTCCAAGGCCTCCTCCGTGTCCTCCGCTTCCTCCGAATCCACCGCTCCCTCCAAAACCACCGCTGCCTCCAAAACCACCGCTGCCTCCGAATCCACCGCTGCCTCCGAAACCACCGCCGACACCGCTGCCTCCTCCAATCACTTGACCGCCGCCCTGAGATGCCGCATTCAAAGCAGTCTGCAGATCAACTCCGCTAGGAAGGGTTGGGTTCTCGCCGTCAGCGTAGTTCACGAAGTAAACTTCGGGGCTGCTGGCTGGTCCTGCTGGAACCTCGATCACTCTCTGGCCTTGCTGTGACTGTTTGTTGAGGACGTACACGACGTGTTTCTCCTGGGGTGGAGGCACGATAATGGGATCCGGCCCTTGTCCTGCTTCGGGAGTTCGGATGAACAAGATGTTAGTGTTCACGACTGGCTCGGGGATATAGGGAGGGGGTCCATAAGATTGCGGAACAGCCGGTGCATCGAACACGTAGACTTTACGGTTGACTCTGGGCGTGACACATCTGCCGTCCACGTGGAGAACCTGCCCGGCGCTGCAGGAGGGGGTATTGTAGGAATTGCTTGGGGGGCTGTAACCCTGGGGAGCCGCTGACGAAGCAGCCACGAACGCCAAGAACAAAATCTGTCGTAGAAAGAAGGAGAGGACGTTAAATGATAGAAATAGAGAGAGAAGTAAGGAGAGAGAGAGAGAGATAATCTGTTATATGTTTGCAGAGCTATGAATTTAAATATTACATTGAGAATTAACAAGCATCCGCTGTGCGCTTCGAATATCAGAAATGCTTAATGCTGTAGTGCTCCTTATGGAGGGCAATCGGGCTAGGGAGAAAGGGATAATCAGGTCAGACGAGCAAGGAAAGGTCACCAATGAGACCGCGATCGAAAAAAGTAAAAGCGTATGT
>NC_061842.1:26962960-26965460 GCF_019202785.1 Penaeus chinensis | reverse complement strand
ATGCCCGAAATATAAAGAAATCCTGTAAAACTTTTAGCACTCTTGCGCTTACTAATGTTCACAATTTTACACAAAGATGGCAGATAACAGCCTGAAGAAGCAGCAATAGAAGTACAAGGACACACACAAATTGGTTCGACATGAGAACTATATATGATACTTATATATGTACAGATAGGTACTCATATATAGATAGATATACATATGGTATGTATGGCATGTAAGTCTATTTATCTGTGCATCTATCTACTCTCTATTTCTGTCTCTCTCTCTCTCTCTCTCTCTATATATATATATATATATATATATATATATATGTATATATATATATATATATATATTTGTGTGTGTGTGTGTGTGGGTGAGTGTGTGTGTTGTATTTTATATATATATATATAGATAGATAGATATAGATAGAGATAGAGATATGTATATGTAATACATATATATACATATATATAATATATCTATATAATATATATGATATATATATATACATGTATGTATTTGACATATGTATACATACACATTGTAATATACATACATATATTTGTGTATGTATATATATCTATATCTATATATATATATGCATGTAATGTAGTAATAGTAATCACACACACACAAATACACACTCGTGTATATGTGTATATATATATATGTATTTATGTATCTATATATACATATGTATTTTTTTTTTTTTTTTTTTTTTTTTTTGTGTGTGTGTGTGTGTGTGTGTGCGTGTGTGTGTGTGTGTGCGTGCGTGTGAGTGTGTGTTTCTATGCGTGTGTGTGTGTGTGTGTATTATAGATAATTTATATGTATACATGCACACAGTAAATTCTATCTGTATATCTAAATATTATGTTTATATGTGTATATATATATATACATATATTTACATATATATATATATATATATATATATATATATATGTATATATATGTGTGTGTGTGTCTGTAATACATACATATATATATATATATATATATATATATATATATATATATATACATATATATATATATATATATATATATATATATATATATATGTATGTATATGTATATCTGTGTGTGTGTGTCTGTGTGTCTGTGTGTACATTTATATAGAGAGAGACAGAGGATACAAAGTAGATATACAACAGCACGAACCGATGTCGAACCCCTCTTTCCAGTTATTCAACCTTTAATGGATAAAATAATCATATTTAATCACTGGTATCAGCACTTTGTGATTTTTCTTCAGCCTGTCATACACGATGAACCTTTCTGAAAAAGATTGAGTTACGTATGTCTTCCACACCTGATTCGCTATACCGTATATATGCACTCTGATTATAACCACGAAATAGTGAGATAGCCAGAGGATCGATATGGTCATAAACTATAATCTTATTTTGAAATCATGAGTTGTTTTTCCTGCTTGAGTAGGAAGATCAATACTATTTTTATTTACTTTCATTTTTTATTCATTTTTTTCTTACTTTGGAGAGTTTATTTTTTATGTAAGAAATTCATATTTATAGATATGTATTTTTGATTATGATTAAGGTTAACTTATTTGATTCTGTATTACTAATTTATTTACTCATCTATAATCTTTTAGTTACTTATTTATCCATTATTCCATTTAATGTATTATCATTATATATAAGTTTACAATAAAAACTATATATATATTTTATACATATATATATTTATCACTCAACCTTTCTACGTATATGTATCTCTAGATAATGTTTATCATTTAGGGAATCTTTAGAGTCTACATGAATATGTGTCAAAATTATACTTCACTTCTTTTTTTGCGGGAGGGGGGGGGGGGGGTTATAAAGCTGTTTGGAATGTAAAAAAAAAAAAATCATACCGCGGTTTCTCCTTTTAAACATTACTTAGATTAATTTGATACAGAACATTAAGGCGAAATAAAAAGGAGTAAATTCACGTAAAAAGCATACATGATATATCAAACATATTTTTCTTATTTGATTTCTGATTTCTTCCCATTATCGGTGGGGAAAAGATATTAGCGGTAATGCCATCGATATTTTGGCGGTGATACCGCCGGACTCTATGTTTATATATGTAATATTTACAGAAATGTATACAGCACACACACACATACACACATATATATGTGTATATATGTACATATACATGTGTGTGTATATATATGTATATATATATATATATATATATATATATATATATATATATATATAGGTGTGTGTGTGTGTGTCTACATATATATATATATATATATATATATATATGTGTGTGTGTGTGTGTGTGTGTATGTGTGTGTTTTTGTGTGTGTTTAAACATATAGACACTGTTTATGTGTATATATGTACCAGTAAGAGGTATGGATTATTAATGTGTTATTCAGGTAAAACATTGCAAAGCGTGATGATGGGATGATCAGACAGCAATCTACATCCAGGTCTTAAAGATGAATATCATAGTCATCTGAGATGACTAGCCAGCAGAATAATTAAGA
>NC_061842.1:26947960-26950460 GCF_019202785.1 Penaeus chinensis | reverse complement strand
GTCGCTCTCCTTCATTCTATTTAACCCTTTCACCACAGCCATTCTAGCAGCGGAATGTATAGACAGGTACATAGATAGATAGATAGATGGGTAGATAGATAGATAAATGGGTAGCTAGATTGATATATAAAATAACAGACATATAGACAAAAATAGGGAAAGCTAGATGTAACTGTGTGTGTGCGTGTGTATATGTTTGTTTAAAGACATATGTGTGCATATATATATGGAAATACACTTATTATATTATGTGTATGTGTATGAATATATATATATACATATAAGTGTGTGTGTGTGTACACATACACACGCACACACACACACACACACACACACACACATATATATATATATATATATATATATATATATATATATATATATATATATATGTGTGTGTGTGTGTGTGTGTGTGTGTGTGTGTGTGTGTGATATATACATATATTAAGAATGTATATATATATATATACATATATCATATATATGAATATTGTATGTATATTATATATACATATACACATATGCATACGCACGTATGTATTCACATTTGTGTGAGCGTATGCATAAACACACACACACATTTATATATATATATATATATATATATATATATATATATATATATATGTGTGTGTGTGTGTGTGTGTGTGTGTGTGTGTGTGTGTGTGTGTGTGTTTATGCGTGTCTGTGTGTGTGTGTGTGTCCGTCTGCCTGTGTCTTTATAAATAATTTGATATTCTGATCTATCATTTTCCAATTTTGAAGTATTTCCCGTGAGAAATGGCCAAAGGTATATCCCAACAGTTCTTACTGATGGTCGGATTTCAAGCATGAGTTGTACATTAAGGGAGAAAGGAAAGACGTAACTTGTAGGAGGAGCAATTCCAGTCAGTATATATATGACACCACTTGCTCGAAAGACATCGACATCCAACATGAAGCTTCTGGTGAGTAATACAAACTTCGTGCTGTCACGGAGTTCGTTCGGTCTTCTTACGTGTGAATGTCTTTCAATGCACTGTATATTCAAAGAATATCTATTCACAGACATTCCTTTTTCCGAAGGTTTTAGCACTGGTGGCTGTCGCATCTGCTGCCCCACAGGGGTACAACCTACCCACTCCTTCTGGCCCATCATTTAAGGCCGGGGGTTGTGGGGGTGGACAAGTGCGACACGTGGATGGCAGCTGCGTCACACCTCAAGTGAACAGTCGTGTGTTTTTGTATGATGTGCCACCAAATCAGGCTTCTTCCAGTCAAGCACCATACATTCCCAAGCCTAAACTGGAACGAAATATTGTTTTTGTGAGACTTCCTGATGGTGCCCAAGGACCAGAACCCATCGTCGTTCCTCCTCCGAGGCAACAGCACGTCTTATTCGTGCTTAACAAGCAGTCGGCGCAAGGTCAGCAAGTCATCGAGGTTCCAGCACCACCAGCGTCCAACCCCGAAGTGTTCTTCGTGAACTACGCAGAAGGAGAAAACCCAACTCTTCCTGGTGGAGTAGACCTCCAAACGGCCCTGAGTGCTGCCTCTCAAGGTAGCGGTCAAGTTGTGGGAGGTGGTGGCGGTGGAGGAGGATTTGGTGGTGGAATCGGAGGAGGAATTGGAGGTGGCTTTGGCGGCGGGATTGGAGGCGGTTTTGGTGGAGGAAGTGGAGGTGGTTTTGGAGGAGGAAGTGGAGGTGGTTTTGGTGGAGGAAGTGGGGGTGGCTTTGGAGGAGGAAGTGGAGGTGGCAGCGGCGGTGGAAGCTATAGTCCACCTGCACCTTCCACACTTTACAGTGGACCATAAGTATGTTACCAGCTTCGGATTATGCTTCCAAAGTAGCCTGTTTATTATGTTATCATTTATATACAATTACATTAATTTGTATGTTATATGAAGATTCTTCTTTATCCTTCCAGTATGATTAAACAATAACTGACATGTGATCTTGTTTCAAGTACGAGTATGATTTTTTTTTTTTTTTTTTTTTTTTTTAATATGTGATTGATTAAGCTCTCTAGCAGAAACCATATATAAAAGTCACATGATATAAGTACAATTATGCCATGCAAACTAAGTGGGAAAAAATCTTAATTACAAAAGTTATTTTGATACTATTAACAATTAAAGTCGAGTGTTCCTTTCACCTACCTTCTGGCTACTCTTTGATGGTAAATATTTTTTTTTAGATCACATGATTCCTTTCTTTCGTTGTTGAGACAATATGGCACGGAGATCAGAAGACTCATGTTGCCATTGCTTTCGTGGATATTTTTCATTCATTCAAGGAGTATCAGCTAATGGCTTCATAGCTACTTAATTTCCCCAAAGCTTTTAATACTCGCGGTTGCTGTGTCCGCTAACCCGTATATATACAACTTACAACTTACCTACACCTGGTCATTTTAGTTTCGGTGGTTATGTCAGAGAAGAAGTGTGGATGACAGCTGCGTCACATCCTTGAGCAAACATTCGTGTGCCTTTGTAACATATGGCTCCAAATCTAGGGTCT
>NC_061842.1:26925460-26942960 GCF_019202785.1 Penaeus chinensis | reverse complement strand
GTATTTCAAGATATTCTTACTGAGCTTTTCTCCTGTATATATTTCTATACTAGTTAAGACATTATCTCGACCAACGGTTCACAATGACTTTGTTTTCTTGAGCCAAGACGAAGCAAGTCTTATGATAAGATGTTCCATGAAGAGACAATCACGCCCAGAAAACCAATCTCATACCCGCATTCACCATTCATCATATGAGACTACGTTATACAAATGGAGAGAAAACCTGTAAGAGAGATTTCGCAGAGGCTAGGTTAGTGATTTGATGATGACGTACTGAACGTAAGAATTAAAATGTCTTAAAGTAAGGGTAAAGTAACGGTGGCCAAGCAATTACCTACCATGCGTTCTTTTATTACTCACATGAGTTCAGATGCGCTGATATACTTATAGTTATGACCAACATAAAACTATTATATGCTAAGAAGAAGTGTCTTATAAACCATATATGTGTGACTGACCTTTGATAAGAACTCTTTAAGTCTTTTTCGACTTCACATCTTTCAATGTTTGGACTTGGTGCCTTACTTGCGCCAGTTCTAGTCATCCAGTGCACTACAGGGTGGAAACCTCTGTCTCAAAGGAATATCACAGATGGAGTGGGATATGTTTTCCACTAATTTTTACTATCTGCGCAAAAACACATTGGCGTGAATTAGCACCCATACACTTAAAGAAATCAAGAGTCATTTAATATCTTCAATCTACAAAAATAAATCAAATATATTTTTCAGGGACAAGAACATCAAACTAAGTAGGATCAACGCAAACTCTTTTACACAGTAGAAATAGGTCAATAAACACTTAAAAGAGCTGTAATAAAGTAATAACAAGAGATATTGTTATTACTTGATGCTCTTCCCATCACGATTACTGTCTCAGGTTTTACAATTGTTACACTGTTACCATATAACATCTATAATGCAGCAATTTGGGTGGAGTTAAAATAACTGCTGAATGCCTCAACTCCTTAACACTTCCATGCATAATCTTTATACATCTCTAAGAAATCATATGTGTGTGTGTGTGTGTGTGTGTGTGTGTGTGTGTGTGTGTGTGTGTGTGTGTGTGTGTGTGCGTGCTCGCACAGGAACATAAAAAACATGTGCACATACTTATGAATATGTATGTATATACAATAAAATAATTTATATATATGTATATATTACATACAAGCATGCATACACAGACATACACCTTTACATTATTCTCTGTGATAAGTAGCACTTCTTTCTCTATTTATTAATTTCAACATGACCACATGAAAGTTATCCTATTCTGATATAGGCAGTTTCAAAGTTAAACTTTTCCAAATGTTTTCTTAAAGATGAGCCAAGAAGAAGTGTCTCATAATAACATGTTTTATAAAGAAGCAGCCGTGGTCAGGAAGCAGTCGCAAAGCTGATAAATGATGCATTCACCGTTCATAAACTAGTTGCCACAGGAGGGCAAGCCCTAACTTAAAGGTTACGATAGTGGAGTGGTTTAAGTTTTCCACTACACTCTGCAATCTGTGTAATAGTTTATCTACCTTTTCCATTTAGTATGTATTATCACCCATGCACTTACAGGACTCGATAGTCATTTAATATTTTTCTCATCAATACGCAAGATCAACTAACCAAGTAAGGTCAACATATTTGTTATTTCCTTATGAACGCGATCACATGACGTGAGCGTGAACTTATTGTGTATTCTAAAATATTTGAAAGGTGTTCCTATGAGATAAACCCTTTGCTCCCTCATTAGCTTCCACTAACAAAGCATCTGTAATTGAGGGATAACTAGTCAGATGTATGTATTTGGTGATATAGTTAATATGATCGACTTTAATATGATTTTGACTTTCTAAATAGATCCTATCAGCAGCTAAAATTATTTTTATTAACAATTCAATATGTAGTCATACATATAAAAATCATCCGTGTGTGTATGCATATGGGTGTCTATATATACATATTTATGTAAATGTATTTGTTTATATTATATATTTGTAATATATATATGTAAAAAAGGTATGCATGAGAATGAATATCTTCACAATACAAGATATGTATTTGACCGATTTCGATTCTATCTTCGTCAGAAATACATGCATTTCTGACGAAGATAGAATCGAAACCGGTCAAATACATCACTTGTATTGTGAAGAAATTCATTCTCATTCATACCTTTTCTACATTTGTCAACATTAATGCGGTTCATATATATGTAATACATATGTATATATATGTGTGTAATATATATATATATATATATATATATATATATTGTATATATATAAATGTGTAATATGTATATAATACACATATACATATATCTACATATATGCGTCTGTCTGTGTGTGTGTGTGTGTGTGTGTATGTAGATAATGTATGTATGTATATATATTTATATATCATATATATATTTATATATATTCATATATATACATATATATTCATGTGTATATATGTATATATATTCATATATATACATATATATATTCATGTGTGTATATGTATATATACTTATTTATGCAATATATATATTCATATATATAGATATATATTCTATGTATATATCTATGTGTATATAATATAAATATATTTATAAACATAAATCCATTATATATAAATAAATACATATTATGTAAATATATTATGTATGTATATATTATGTATATATTCTATATATATAATGAATATGTATATATTTATTAGCTATATTGTATATATATATATATATATTATGTATATATGTTATATACATGTGTATAAATACATGTATTACGTATATTATATATACAGGCATTATATATATTATATGTACATATATATTTATTTATACAAGCACATACATACATGCATACTTATACACATTTACAGCATGCCCTATGAGAAATAGCATTTCTGAATTCATGTTACGATTTCAACAATGATTTGTATGTTAAAGGAGAAAGGAAAGACATCATGCAGGAGGAGCAATACCAGTCAGTATATATATGGCGTCACTTGATCGTAAGTCATAGACAACCAGCATGAAGCTTCTGGTAAGCAATACAATATCATGCTGTCACGAATTATGTTCTTGAATATTTTTCAGTATACATTAAGAATTTTTTTCTTCTTCTTGAAGATCTTAGCACTGGTGGCTGCCGCATCTGCTGCCCCACAGGGATACAATCTACCGACTCCTTCCGGGCCATCCTTTAACGCCGGCGGTTGTGGCGGTGGACAAGTGCGACACGTGGATGGCAGCTGCGTCACACCTCAAGTGAACAGTCGTGTGTTCTTGTATGATGTGCCACCAAATCAAGCTTCTTCCAGTCGGCCAGCAAACGTTCCGAAACCTAAACTCGAACGCAATATTGTTTTCGTCAGAATTCCTGATGGTGCTCAAGGACCAGAACCCATCGTTGTTCCTCCTCCAAGGCAACAACATGTCTTGTTCGTCCTTAACAAGCAGTCGGAACAAGGTCAGCAAGTGATCGAGGTGCCAGCGCCACCACCTTCGGATCCCGAAGTGTTCTTCGTGAACTACGCAGAAGGAGAGAACCCAACTCTTCCTGGAGGAGTAGACCTGCAAACTGCGCTTGGTGCTGCCTCTCAAGGTGGCGGTCAAGTTGTGGGAGGTGGTGGCAATGGAGGCGGAATCGGAGGTGGCATTGGAGGCGGATTCGGAGGTGGTATTGGCGGTGGTATCGGTGGTGGAATTGGAGGAGGTATTGGCGGTGGTATCGGTGGAGGTTTTGGAGGCGGAAGTGGTGGTTTTGGAGGCGGAAGTGGAGGTGGTTTTGGAGGCGGAATTGGAGGTGGTTTGGGAGGCGGAAGTGGAGGTGGTTTTGGAGGCGGGAGTGGAGGTGGTTTTGGAGGCGGAAGTGGAGGTGGTTTTGGAGGCGGAAGTGGAGGTGGTATCGGTAGTGGAAGTTACAGTCCTCCTGCGCCTTCCACACTTTATAGTGGACCATAAAGAGTATATGAAATAGGTTACCAGCTCCGACTTATTATGTTTGAGCATTAACTGTTTTTATGTTTGTATTGTCTATAATTACAATAGTATACGTGTTATATGAGGACTTTTTATTGCCCATTTATCATTTATTCATATTTATTTTATCAAACTTGAAGAACGAATACAAGAATCTTAAGCGAAGCACTTACTATATAACAGTATCAGTTTCTGTAAAGAAAATGCATGTGAGTGGTGCATTACGTGTCACTATCAGTTACAGTATTTATTTATACTAACTATAGGAAAATATTATAATGGTTTATGACTTCCTTTATACAAGTACCCTTTTCAGTAACTGTATATAACATTCAAGCCGATTATCATTACCATTATCGATACAGGACTTTAAATTTATCATCCTTTACCTGCATTCATATTTTTTTTTTTTTTTTTTTTTTTTTTTTTTTTTTTTTTTTTTTTTTTTTACCTACTTAACCATCAATCTACGTAATTTGCCCTCCACAAGCATGATGCTTCTGGTAAGCTTATCCCCTTTTGATGTTGGCAGTTTCAAAGCTTCACTTTTACAAATTCTGCAGCATGCACAATGCAGAAATACAATTAAAAAACAATTACACGTAGATTGTCAGTGATCCTTTTACTGCTACTTCAGACGCTAAATTTGTTTTTTCTAGATAACCGTAGTCACACATTTTTCTACTGTACGCATTTTTTATACTAAATGAGACATTATATCGATATACATCTAACAATGACTTCGTTTTCTTGAAGATGAGCCAAAAAGAAGCAAGTCTCGTAATAACATGTTTGATAAAGAAGCAATCATGGTCAGAAAACCAGTGGCAAAGCTGATAAATGACGCATTCGTCGTTAATAAACAAGTTCAAGTTGTATTTAAAGCACATTATGTAGAAATCCATCGCGCCACAGGAGGGCAAGCCCTAACTTAAAGGTTATCACAGAAGGAGTGGTATTAGTTTTCCACTACACTCTTAAATCTGTGCAATAACTCATCTACCTTTTCCAGTTAGTATGCATTAGCACCCATGCACTTACAGGACTCGAAAGTCATTTAATTTCTTCAGTCTACCAAAATAAGTCAGAGATTTTTCTCATCACTACGCGAGATCAACTAACCAAAAGGGTCAACATATTAGTTATTATTTCCCCCTAGAACGCGATCACGAGTGATAGAAAGTCCACAAGTGACGAGAACTGATTGCATATTCTGAAATTTTGGAAGTGTGTTCCTTGAGATAAACCCTTTCCTCCCATATTAGCCTCCTTCACTTACAAAGCATTTGTAATTAAGGAATAACCAGACAGATGTATGCTTTTGCTATTGTTAGTATAATCGATGTATATATGATTTTGACTTCCTTCCTCCTACTGCTTTCACATTTAATTATACTATATCTGTATTACAGCAATTTGGGTGTAGTTAAAATCCTTTTCATTAACACTTCATATCAGAAAGTCATTCGTGTTGGATGCATGTAGGTGTCTCTTTTTCTCAACATATATATAATATATATATATATATATATATATATATATATATATATATATATAAATATATAAACTGATATACATATATGCACATAAATATGCAAAAGTATTTATGTGTATATAACATAGACATATAATATATATACATATATAATGTATATGTATATATATGTACGGACATTTATATGTAATATATATATATGTATGTGTGTGAGTAATATACATATATAATACATAAATATATATGTGTGCCTGTATATAAATATACATAATGTATGTATATATGCATTTATATATACACATATATATACATATATATTCATGCGTGTATATATATATATATATATATATATATATATGTAACATATATATTCATATGTATACATACATATATTATGTAAATATGTATATGAATCTAATATATAATATACATATGCATTATATGTATTATATATGTGTATATATACATATGTACATATTATGTATATATTTTATATATGATGTATATGAATATATTTTTATATATTAGCTATGTTGTGTATATATTATATATAAATACATTTAATACGTATATTATATATATGCATTTTCTATATATATATGCATTATATATATATTATATATATGCATTATATATATATTATATATATGCATTATATATTTTATATGTACTTTATATATATATATATTTATTTAGTCATACACATACGTAAATGATACTAATACACATTTACAACATGCCCAATGAAAAAAACAAACAAAAAAAAACATTTCCAAGTTCATGTAACGGTGTCAACAATGATTTGTATATTAAAGGAGAAAGGAAAGACATCATGTAGGAGGAGCAATACCAGTCAGTATATATATGGCGTCACATGATCGGAAGTCATAGACAACCAGCATGAAGCTTCTGGTAAGCAATACTGTCTCATGCTGTCGCGAATTATGTTCTTGAATATTTTTCAGTATGCATTAAGTAAAAATTTATTTTTTCTTGAAGATCTTAGCACTGGTGGCTGCCGCATCTGCTGCCCCACAGGGTTACAACCTACCGACTCCCTCCGGGCCATCATTTAACGCCGGCGGATGTGGCGGTGGACAAGTGCGACACGTGGATGGCAGCTGCGTCACACCTCAAGTGAATAGTCGTGTGTTCTTGTATGATGTGCCACCAAATCAAGCTTCTTCTAGTCGGCCAGCGAACGTCCCAAAACCAAAACTCGAACGCAATATTGTTTTCGTCAGACTTCCTGATGGTGCTCAAGGACCAGAACCCATCGTCGTTCCTCCTCCAAGGCAACAACATGTCTTGTTCGTCCTTAACAAGCAGTCGGAACAAGGTCAACAAGTGATCGAGGTGCCAGCGCCACCACCTTCGGATCCCGAAGTGTTCTTCGTGAACTACGCAGAAGGAGAGAACCCAACTCTTCCTGGAGGAGTAGACCTCCAAACTGCGCTTGGTGCTGCCTCTCAAGGTGGCGGTCAAGTTGTGGGAGGTGGTGGCAGTGGAGGCGGAATCGGAGGTGGCATTGGAGGCGGATTCGGAGGAGGTACTGGAAGCGGATTCGGAGGTGGTATTGGCGGTGGTATCGGTGGTGGAATTGGAGGCGGTATTGGCGGTGGTTTTGGAGGCGGAAGTGGAGGTGGTTTTGGAGGCGGAAGTGGAGGTGGTTTTGGAGGCGGAAGTGGAGGTGGGTTTGGAGGCGGAAGTGGAGGTGGTTTTGGAGGCGGAAGTGGAGGTGGTATCGGCGGTGGAAGTTACAGTCCTCCTGCGCCTTCCGCACTTTATAGTGGACCATAAAGAGTATATGAAATATGTTACCAGCTCCGACTTATGTTTGAGTTTTAACTGTGTTTTGTTTATATTGTCTATAATTACAATAGTATACGTGTTATATGAGGACTTCTTATTACCCATTTATCATTTATTAATATTTATTTTCTTAAACTTGATGAACGGATACAAGAATCTTAAGCGAAACACTTGTTATATAACACTATCAGTTTCTGTAAAGGATATGCATGTAAGTGGTGCATTAGGTGTCACTATCAGTTACAGTATTTATTTTTACTAACGATAAAATATTTATAATAGTTTATGACTTCCTTTATACAAGTACCCTTTTCAGTAACTGTATATAACAGTCAAGCCGATTATCATTACTATTATCGATACAGTACTTTACATACATCATCTTTTGCCTGCATTATTATTATTATTTTTTTTTTTTTTTTACCTATTAAACCATCAATCTACGTAATTTGCCCTCCTGAAGCTTATCCCATTTAGATGTTGGCAGTTTCAAAATTACACTTTTCCAAATACTACAGCGCTTACAGTGTAAAAATACAATTAATAAAAAAAAAAAATACACGTAGATTGTCAGTGATCCTTTTACTGCTACTTCAGAGGCTAAAGTTGTATTTCTAGATAACCGTAGTCACATTTTTTTCTTCAGTACGCATTTTTATACTAGATGAGACAATATCTCGACCAACATCTAACAATGACTTTGTTTTCTTGAAGATGAGCCAAAAAGAAGCAAGTCTCGTAATAACATGTTTTGTAAAGAAACAATCATGGTCAGGAAACCAGTCGCAGAGCTGAAAAAGGACGCATTCACAGGACTCAAGAGTCATTTAATTTCTTCAGTCTACCAAAATAAGTCAGAGATTTTTCTCATCAGTACGCGAGATCAACTAACCAAGTAAGGTCGACATATTTGTTATTATTTCCCCAAGAACGTGATCACGAGTGATAGAAAATTCCCAAGTGACGAGAACTAATTGCATATTCTGAAATATTGGGAACGTGTCCCTGTGAGATAAACCCATGCCTTCCTTATTAGCCTTCTTCACTTACAAAGCATCTGAAATTAAGGAATAACCAGACAGGTGTATGCTTTTGGTAATGTTAGTAAAATCGATGTTAATATGATTTTGACTTCCTACTACTGCTATGACATATAATTATATTACATCTGTATTACAGCAATTACAGCAACTTCATATCAGAAAAACATCCGTGTATGTATGAATATAGGTGTCTCTTTCTCTATATAAGTATGCAACTGATATAAATATATTTATAAGCAAATGTATTTTTGTGCATATAACATATACATATAATATATATACATATATAATATATCAGAACAATCATCCGTGTATGTATGAATATAAGTGTCTCTTTCTCTATATAAGTATGCAACTGATATAAATATATATACATATGGAAATGTATTTCTGTGCATATAACATATACATATAATATATATACATATTTAATTTATATGTACATATATGTACGGACATATATATACATATATGAACGGACAAATGTATATAATAATATACATATATACATGTGTGTGTGAGTAATATACATATATAATACAGAAATACATATATCTATACATGTGTGTGTGCCTGTGTGTATATATACATAATGTATATATAATATATATTAATATATCATATATGTATATATGTATTTATATATATTTACATAGTTATATATATATACATATATTCCTGTATATATATATATATTTATTTATTTATGTAATATATATATTCATATATATACATATATTTATGTATATATTCATATATGTATATAATATACATATATGTATATAATATATATATATGTATATAACATATATATAATATATGTATGCATTATATATATTATATACATGTTTATATACATATGAACATATTATGTATATATTTTATATAGATAATGTATATGAATATATATATATATTAGCTATATTGTGTATGTATTATATATATAAATATATATAACGTATATATATATACATATTACGTATATTATATATATGCATTTATATATATATTATATATAGTATATATATTTATTTACTCGTGCACATACAAGCATGTATACATATAAACATATACAGCATGCCCTATGAGAAATAGCATTTCTAAATTCATGTAACGATTTCAACAATGATTTGTGTATTAAAGGAGAAAGGAAAGACATCAAGTAGGAGGAGCAATAGCAGACAGTGTATATATATGGCGTCACTTGATCGGAAGTCATAGACAACCAGCATGAAGCTTCTGGTAAGTAAAACAAACTCATGCTGTCACGTAGTATGTCGAAGTATGTTCTTGAATATTTTTCAGTATGTTGTTATTTTTTTTAAGAAAACTGTCTTTGTTCTAAAAGATTTTAGCACTGGTGGCTGCTGCATCTGCTGCCCTGCGGGGTTACAACCTACCCACTCCCTCCGGGCCATCCTTTAACGCCGGCGGTTGTGGTGGTGGACAAGTGCGACACGTGGATGGCAGCTGCGTCACACCTCAAGTGAACAGTCGTGTGTTCTTGTATGATGTGCCACCAAATCAAGCTTCTTCCAGTCGGCCAGCGAACGTTCCAAAACCTAAACTCGAACGAAATATTGTTTTCGTCAGACTTCCTGATGGTGCTCAAGGTCCTGAACCCATCGTCGTTCCTCCTCCAAGGCAACAACATGTCTTGTTCGTCCTTAACAAGCAGTCGGAACAAGGTCAGCAAGTGATCGAGGTGCCAGCGCCACCACCTTCGGATCCCGAAGTGTTCTTCGTGAACTACGCAGAAGGAGAGAACCCAACTCTTCCTGGAGGAGTAGACCTCCAAACTGCGCTTGGTACTGCCTCTCAAGGTGGCGGTCAAGTTGTTGGAGGTGGTGGCAGTGGAGGAGCTGGTGGTGGTATCGGAGGTGGCATTGGAGGCGGATTTGGAGGAGGTACTGGAGGCGGATTCGGAGGAGGTATTGGAGGCGGATTCGGAGGCGGTACTGGCGGTGGCATCGGTGGTGGTTTTGGAAGCGGAAGTGGAGGTGGTTTTGGAGGCGGAAGTGGAGGTGGTTTTGGAGGCGGAAGTGGAGGTGGTATCGGCGGTGGAAGTTACAGTCCTCCTGCGCCTTCCACACTTTATAGTGGACCATAAAGAGTATATGGAATATGTTATCAGCTCCGACTTATGTTTGAGCATTAACTGTTTTTATGTTTATTTTGTCTATAATTATAATAGTATACGTGTTATATGAGGACTTCTTATTAACCATTTATTATTTATTCATAATTATTTTCTTAAACTTGAAGAACGAATTCAAGAATCTTGAGCGAAGCACTGTAAAGGAAATGCATGTGAGTGGTGCATTAGGTGTCACTATCAGTTACAGTATCTATACAAACGATAGGAGAATATTTATGATAGTTTATGACTTCCTTTATACATGTACCCTTTTCAGTTACTGTATATAAGTCAATCTGATTATCATTACCATTATCGATACAGTAACATAAAATCATCATCCTTTGCCTGCATTCATTTTTTTTTTTTTTTTTTTTTTTTTTTTTTTTTTTACCAATCTACGTAATTTCCCCTCGTGAAGCTTATTCCCTTTTGATGTTGGCAGTTTCATCTGCAGCGCTTACAGTGCAAAAATACATTTAGAAAACAATTACACGAAGATTGGCAGTGATAATTTTACTGCTACTTTAATGACTAAAGTTGTATATCTAGAAAACCGTAGTCACATTTTTCTACTGTGCGCATTTTTATACAAGATGAGACAATATCTCGACCAACATCTAACAATGACTTTGTTTTCTTGAAGATGAGCCAAAAAGAAGCAAGTCTCGTAATAACATGTTTTATAAAGAAGCAATCCTGGTCAGGAAACCAGTCGCAAAGCTGATAAATGACGTATTCACCGTTCATAAACAAGTTCAAGTTGTATTTCATGCACAATATGTAGTCATCCATCGCGCCAAAAGAGGGCAAACCCTAACTTAAAGGTTATCACAGAGGGAGTATAATAAGTTTTCCATTACACTCTAAAATCTGTGCAATAACTCATCTACCTTTTCCAGTTAGTATGCAATAGTACCAATGCATTAACTGAACTCGAGAGTCATCTTATTTCTTCAGTCTACCAAAATAAGTCAGAGATTTTTCTCATCTGTACGCGAGATCAATTAACCAAGTAGGGTCAACATATTTGTTAATATTTCCCCAAGAACAGGATAGAAAGTCCACAAGTGACAAGAACTGATTGCATATTCTGAAATATTGGAAAGGTGTCCATGTGAAATAAACCCTTTCCTCCCTCATTAGCTTCCTTCACTTACAGAGCATCCATAATTAAGGAATAAGCAGACAGGTGTATGCTTTTGGTATTGTTAGTATAATCGATGTTAATATGATTTTGACTTACTTCCTCCTACTGCTATCAAATCTAATTGTATTACATCTGTATTACAGCAATTTTAGTGAAGTTAAAATCCTTTTCATTAACATTTCCTATCAGAAAATCATCCGTGTTGTATCCATATAGGTGTCTCCTTCTCTTTCTATATATGTATATAACTGATATACATATATACACATATATATGCAAAAGTATTTATGTGTATATAACATACACATATAATATATATACATATATAATGTATATTTACATATAAGTATGGGCATATATATCTAATATATATGTATGTGTGTGAGTAATATACATATATAATACATAAATAGATATATGTGTGTGTGTGTGTGTGTGTGTGTGTGTGTGCCTGTTTATATATACATAATATATGTATATATATTATATATTAATATATAACATATATGTGTATATGCATTTATATATATACACATATATATACATATATATTCATGTGTATGTATATATTTGTAATATATATATTCATATGTATAAATACAGATTTTATGTATATATGTATATTAATCTAATATATAATATATATATGCATTATGCCTTATATGTATTATATACATGTGTATATATACATATGCATATATTATGTAAATATTTTATATATGAATATACATATTAGCTATATTGTGTATATAGTATGTATAAATATATATAATGTATATCAAATATATATATTATATATATATATGCATTATATATATATATATTATATATATGCATTATATATATATATGTATGTGCATTATATAGATTATATATATACACTATATATATTATATATATGCATTATATATTTTATATATGCGCATTATATATATTATATATACTATATATATATATATATATATTTATTTACTCATGCACATACATACATGCATACTTATACACATTTACAGCATGCCCTATGAAAAAAAAAAAAAAAAAAAAAAAAAAAAAGCATTTCTAAATTCAAGTAACGATTTCAACAATGATTTGTATATTAAAGGAGAAAGGAAAGACATCATGTAGGAGGAGCAATACCAGTCAGTATATATATGGCGTCACTTAATCGGAAGTCATAGACAACCAGCATGAAGCTTCTGGTAAGTAGAATAATCTCATGCTGTCACGAATTATGTTCTTGAATATTTTTCAGTAAGTTCTTGATTTATATTGATATATATATATATATATATAAGAAAAATGTCTTTCTCCTCGAAGATCTTAGCACTGGTGGCTGCTGCATCTGCTGCCCCACAGGGATACAACCTACCGACTCCCTCCGGGCCATCCTTTAACGCCGGCGGTTGTGGCGGTGGACAAGTGCGACACGTGGATGGCAGCTGCGTCACACCTCAAGTGAACAGTCGTGTGTTCTTGTATGATGTGCCACCAAATCAAGCTTCTTCCAGTCGTCCAGCGAATGTACCAAAACCTAAACTCGAACGAAATATTGTTTTCGTCAGAATTCCTGATGGTGCTCAAGGACCAGACCCCATCGTCGTTCCTCCTCCAAGGCAACAACATGTCTTGTTCGTCCTTAACAAGCAGTCGGAACAAGGTCAGCAAGTGATCGAGGTGCCAGCGCCACCACCTTCGGATCCCGAAGTGTTCTTCGTGAACTACGCAGAAGGAGAGAACCCAACACTTCCTGGAGGAGTAGACCTGCAAACTGCGCTTGGTGCTGCCTCTCAAGGTGGCGGTCAAGTTGTGGGAGGTGGTGGCAGTGGAGGCGGAATCGGAGGTGGCATTGGAGGCGGATTCGGAGGAGGTACTGGAGGCGGATTCGGAGGTGGAATTGGAGGCGGATTCGGAGGTGGAATTGGGGGCGGTATTGGCGTTGGCATCGGTGGTGGTTTTGGAGGCGGAAGTGGAAGTGGTTTTGGAGGCGGAAGTGGAGGTGGTTTTGGAGGCGGAAGTGGAGGTGGTTTTGGAGGTGGAAGTGGAGGTGGTTTTGGAGGCGGAAGTGGAGGTGGTATCGGCGGTGGAAGTCCTGCGCCTTCCACACTTTATAGTGGACCATAAGGAGTATATGAAATATGTTACCAGCTCCGACTTATGTTTGAGCATTAACTGTGTTTTATTTTTATATTGTCTGTAATTACAATAGTATACGTGTTATATGAGGACTTCTTATTACCCGTATATCATTTATTCATATTTATTTTCTTAAACTTGAAAAACGAATACAAGAATCTTAAGCGAAGTACTTGCTATATAACACTATCAGTTTCTGTGAAGGAAATGCATGTGAGTGGTGCATTAGGTGTCACTATCAGTTACAGTATTTATTTTTACTAACGATAGGAACATATTTAAAATAGTTTATGACTTCCTTTATACAAGTAACCTTTTCAGTAACTGTATATAACAGTCAAGTCGATTATCATTACCATTATCGATACAGTACTTTAGATTCCTCATCTAAATATTCTGAAATATTTGAAACGTGTCCCTGTGAGATCAGCCCTTTCCTCCCTTATTAGCCTCCTTCACTTTTTCTCTATATGAGTATGCAACCGATATAAATATATATATATGCAAATGTATTTTTTTTCATATAACATACACATGTAATATATATACATATATAATGTATATGTACATATATGTACGGACATATATATATATATATATATATATATATAATATACATATATGTACGAACATATATATATATATATATATATATATATATATATGTACGGACATATATATATATACATATATATATAATGTATATGTACATATATGTACGGACATTTATATATATATATATATATATATATATATATGTGTGTGTACGGACATATATATATATATATATATATATATATATATATATATAGGTAAAATACATATATACATGTGTGTGTGAGTAATATACATATATAATACATAAATACATATATCTATACATGTGTGTGTGCCTGTGCATATATATATACATAATGTACATATAATATATATTAATATATCATATATATATATATATATATATATATATATATATATGCATTTATATATATTTACATAGTCATATATATACATATATATATATATATATATATATGCATTTATATTTATTTACATAGTCATATATATACATATATATATATATATATATATATATATATATATTCATGTATATAGATATATATATTTATTTATGTATAATATATATATATATATATATATATTCATATATATACATATATATATATATTTATATGGATTTATATATATTATATATACAATCATGTAAACATGGATATATATATATATATATATATATATATATATATGAATACACACACACATATTTACACACACATATATCAATATGAATATATATATATGTTTATATATATAACAGAGACACATATGTATATGAATACATATTACACACACATATATATATACATGTATATGTGTATATATATTCATATACATACATTTATACATAGATATATATGTGTGTGTGTATGTTTGTGCGCGCGTGTGTGTAATACATATATACATATATACATACATACATATATACATATATATATTAATGTAATATATTTGTTCAAATACATACACATATTTATGCACACATATATGTGTGTGCTTGTTTTCTTCTAATTCTGTGCATCTGTGACAGCGTAAACGCACACACACACACAAACACACACATGCATACACATATGCATGATTTTTCTGATATGTATAAGATTATATATTAAAGTGTTAATGAAAAGGATATCAACTGCACTGAAGATGTAATAGAAAAGTAGCATTATAATTTGTAATCTTGGGATATTAGATGTGATGGCAGTGAGAACAAGTAATTTAAAATCGCATCAGCATCAATCATATTTCCAATGTCACCAAACACATACATCTGACTGATTATTCCTTTGTTACAGATGCTTTATAAGTGAAAGCTAATAAGGAAGGAAATGGTTTATCTCATGAGAACACACTTTCAATATTTTAGAATATGCTATCAGTTCTCGTCACTTTCCTTGGGTTTTCTATTACACGTGATTACGTTCTTGGGCAAATAATAACTAATATGTTGACCTTTGTTAGTTGATCTCGCATATTGATGAGAAAGATCTCTTATTTATTTTGGTATACTGAAGAAATTAAATGACTCTCGAGTCCTCTAAGTGCGTGGGTGCTAATGCATACTAACTGGAAAAAGTAGATGAGTTATTGAACAGATTTTAGAGTGTAATGGAAACTTGCCCTCTTGCCCTCTTGTGGCGCGATGGATGACTACATACAACTTGTACTTGTTTATGAACGGTGAATGCGCCATTTATCAGCTTTGCGACTGGTTTGCTGACCATAATTGCTTCTTATAAAACACGTTATTACGAGACTTGCTTCTTTTTGGCTCATCTTCAAGAAAACAAAGTCATTGGTCGAGATGTCTAATTTAGTATAGAAATGTGTAGTACAGAGAAATATGTGACTGCAGATATCTAGAAGTACAATTTTAGCCAATGAAGTAGCAGTAAAAGGATCACTGACAATCTAAGTGTGTGTAATTGTTTTGGAATTGTATTGTTTGCACTGTAAGCGCTGCAGATTTAGGAAAAGTGTAACTTTGGAACTACCTACATCAAAAGAGGATAACCTTCATTAGTGCAAATTACGTGGATTAATGGTTTAATGGGTAATGACAATCGGCTTGACTGTTACATAAAGTTAATAAAAAGGGTACTGGTATAGAGGAAGTCATTAACTATTATAAATGTTTTTTTTTTTTCTATCATTGCTACAAATAAATACTGTAACTGTTTCGTTTAAGATTCTTGTATCCATTCATCAAGTTTAAGAAAATCATAAATATGAACAAATGATAATAAATGGGTAATCAAAGGTCATCATATAACACGTATACCAATGTAATAATAGACAATATAAACATAAAAACAGCACATGCTCAAATATAAGTTGAAGCTGGTAATATATTTTGTTTACTCTTTATGGTCCACTATAAAGTGTGGAAGGAGCAGGAGGACTGTAACTTCCACTGCCGATACCACCTCCACTTCCGCTTCCAAAGCCACCTCCACTTCCGCCTCCAAAGCCACCTCCACTTCCGCCTCCAAAGCCACCTCCACTTCCGCCTCCAAAGCCACCTCCACTTCCGCCTCCAAAACCACCTCCACTTCCGCCTCCAAAACCACCTCCACTTCCGCCATTAAAACCACCGCCGATGCCACCTCCGATTCCGCCTCCAATACCACCTCCGATTCCGCCTCCAATACCTCCTCCGAATCCGCCTCCAATACCACCCCCAATGCCACCTCCGATTCCGCCTCCACTGCCACCACCACCCACAACTTGACCGCCACCTTGAGAGGCAGCACCAAGCGCAGTTTGGAGGTCTACTCCTCCAGGAAGAGTTGGGTTCTCTCCTTCTGCGTAGTTCACGAAGAACACTTCGGGATCCGAAGGTGGTGGCGCTGGTACCTCGATCACTTGTTGACCTTGTTCCGACTGCTTGTTAAGGACGAACAAGACATGTTGTTGCCTTGGAGGAGGAACGACGATGGGTTCTGGTCCTTGAGCACCATCAGGAAGTCTGACAAAAACAATATTGCGTTCGAGTTTAGGATTTGGTACATTCGCTGGTCGACTAGAAGAAGCTTGATTTGGTGGCACATCATACAAGAACACACGACTGTTCACTTGAGCTGTGACGCAGCTGCCATCCACGTGTCGCACTTGTCCACCGCCACAACCGCCGGCGTTAAAGGATGGCCCGGAGGAAGTCGGTAGGTTGTACCCCCGCAGGG
>NC_061842.1:26902960-26922960 GCF_019202785.1 Penaeus chinensis | reverse complement strand
ATAATGTCTCATCTAGTATAAAAATGCGTACTGTAGAAAAAATGTGACAAGCAATAAAATTATCACACAATCTACGTGTAATTGTTTTTTAACTGTATTTTTCCACTGTAAGCGCTGCAGTATTTGGAAAAGTGTAACTTTGAAACTGCCAACATCAAAAGGGGATAAGCTTCACGAGGGCAAATTACGTAGATTGATGGTTTGATAGGGAAAAAAATAATGCAGGCAAAGGATGATAAATCTAAAGTACTTAATCGATAATGGTAATGATAATCGGCTTGACTATTATATACAGTTACTGAAAAGGGTACTTGTGTAAAGGAAATCATAAACTATTTTAAATATTTTCCCTATCATTAGTAAAAATAAATACTGTAACTGATAGTGACACCTAATGCACCACTCACATGTATTTCCTTTACAGAAACTTATAGTGTTAAATAGCAAGTGCTTCGCTTAAGATTCTTGTATTCGTTCTTCAAGTTTAAGAAAATAAATATGAATAAATGATAATGGATAATAAGAAGTCCTCATATAACACGTATACTATTGTAATTATAGACAATATAAACATAAAATACAGTTAATGCTCAAACATAAGTCGGAGCTGGTAACATATTTCATATACTCCTTATGGTCCACTATATAGTGTGGAAGGTGCAGGAGGACTTCCACCGCCGATACCACCTCCACTTCCGCCTCCAAAACCACCTCCACTTCCGCCTCCAAAACCACCTCCACTTCCGCCTCCAAAACCACCTCCAATTCCGCCTCCAAAACCACCTCCACTTCCGCCTCCAAAACCACCTCCACTTCCGCCTCCAAAACCACCACCGATACCACCGCCAATACCGCCTCCAATTCCACCTCCGAATCCGCCTCCAATACCTCCTCCGGATCCGCCTCCAGTACCTCCTCCGAATCCGCCTCCAATACCTCCTCCGAATCCGCCTCCACTGCCACCACCTCCCACAACTTGTCCGCCACCTTGAGAGGCAGCACCAAGCGCTGTTTGGAGGTCTACTCCTCCAGGAAGAGTTGGGTTCTCTCCTTCTGCGTAGTTCACGAAGAACACTTCGGGATCCGAAGGTGGTGGCGCTGGTACCTCGATCACTTGCTGACCTTGTTCCGACTGCTTGTTAAGGACAAACAAGACGTGTTGTTGCCTCGGAGGAGGAACGACGATGGGTTCTGGTCCTTGAGCACCATCAGGAAGTCTGACGAAAACAATATTACGTTCGAGTTTAGGTTTTGGAACGTTCGCTGGCCGACTGGAAGAAGCTTGATTTGGTGGCACATCATACAAGAACACACGACTGTTCACTTGAGGTGTGACGCAGCTGCCATCCACGTGTCGCACTTGTCCACCGCCACAACCGCCGGCGTTAAAGGATGGCCCGGAGGGAGTCGGTAGGTTGTATCCCTGTGGGGCAGCAGATGCGGCAGCCACCAGTGCTAAGAGCTTCGAAAAGAAATACTTTTTTCTAAATACATACTGAAAAATATTCAAGAACATAATTCGTGACAGCATGAGACTGTATTACTTACCAGAAGCTTCATGCTGGTTGTCTATGACTTCCGATCAAGTGACGCCATATATATACTGACTGGTATTGCTCCTCCTGCATGATGTCTTTCCTTTCTCCTTTAATATTCAAATCATTGTTGAAATCGTTACATGAATTTAGAAATGCTTTTTTTCATAGGGCATGCTGTAAATGTGTATAAGTATGCATGTATGTATGTGCATGAATAAATAAATATATATAGTATATATAACATATAATGCATAAATATAATATATGTAATGCACATATATAATATATATAATGCATATATATAATATATATAATGCATATATATAATATATATAATCCATATATATAATATATATCATGCATATATATACGTAATATATATATTTATATACATTATATATATATATATATAATATATACACAATATTGCTAATATATATATATATATGTTCATATATAAAATATATACATAATATATAATGCATATATATAATATATATTAGATTCATATACATATATACATAAAATATGTATGTATACATATGAATATATATATAAATATTACATAGATATATATATACACATGAATACATATGTATATATATATGTATATATAAATGCATATCTACATATGTTATATATAATATAAATTATATATACATACATTATGTATTATATATGTATATAACTCACTCACATCCGTATATATTACATATATATGTCCGTACATATATGTACATATACATTATATATGTGTATATATATTATATTATATGTGTATGTTATATAAATATAAATACTTTTGCATATATATGTGTATATCAGTTATATACATATATAGAGAGAGAAAGAGACACCTATATGCATACAACACCGATGATTTTCTGATATGAAGTGTTAATGAAAAGGATTTTAACTGCACCCAAATTGCTGTAATACAGATGTTATATAACTAGATGTGATAGCAGTAGGATGAAGGAAGTCAAAATCATATTAACATCGATTATACTAACAATACCAAAAGCATACACCTGTCTGCGTATTCCTTGATTACAGATGCTTTGTAAGTGAAGAAGGCTAATAAGGGAGGAAAGGGTTTATCTCACAGGGACACGTTTTCAATAATTCAAAATATGCAATCAGTTCTCGTCACTTGTGGACTTTCTACCACTCGTGATCGCGTTCTTGTGGAAATAATAACAAATATGTTCACCCTACTTGGTTAGTTGATCTCGCGTACTCATGAGAAAAATCTTTTTGGTAGACTGAAGAAATTAAATGACTCTCGAGTCCTGTAAGTGCATGGGTGCTCTTGCATACTAACTGGAAAAGGTAGATGAGTTATTGCACAGATTTTAGAGTGCAGTGGAAATCTAATACCGCTCCCTCTGTGATAACTTTTAAGTTAGGGCTTGCCCTCTTGTGGGGCGATGGATAACTACATATTGTGCATGAAATACAACTTGAACTGGTTTATGAACGATGAATAGGCCATTTTTCAGCTCTGCGATTGGTTTCCTGACCATGATTGTTTCTTTATAAAACATGGTATTACGAGACTTGCTTCTTTTTGGCTCATCTTCAAGAAAACAAAGTCATTGTTAGATGTTGATCGAGATGTCTCATCTAGTATAAAAATGCGTACTGTAGAAAAAATGTGACTACGGTTATCTAGAAGTACAACATCAAAATTATCACTGACAATCTACGTGTAATTGCTTTTTAATTGTATTTTTGCACTGTAAGCGCTGCAGTATTTGGAAAAGTGTAACTTAGAAACTGCCAACATCAAAAGGGGATAAGCTTCACGAGGGCAAATTACGTAGATTGATGGTTTGATAGGAAAAAAAATGAATGCAGGCAAAGGATGAAAAATCTAAAGTACTTAATCGATAATGGTAATGATAATCGGCTTGACTATTATATACAGTTACTGAAAAGGGTACTTGTATGAAGGAAGTGATAAACTATTTTAAATATTTTCCTATCGTTAGTAAAAATAAATACTGTAACTGATAGTGACACCTAATGCACCACTCACATGCATAAGATTCTTGTATTCGTTCTTCAAGTTTAAGAAAATAAATACGAATAAATAATTAATGGGTAATAAGACGTCCTCATATAACACGTATACTATTGTAATTATAGACAATATAAACATAAAATACAGTTAATGCTCAAACATAAGTCGGAGCTGGTAACATATTTCATATACTCTTTATGGTCCACTATAAAGTGTGGAAGGCGCAGGACTTCCACCGCCGATACCACTTCCACTTCCGCCTCCAAAACCACCTCCACTTCCACCTCCAAAACCACCTCCACTTCCGCCTCCAAAACCACCTCCACTTCCGCCTCCAAAACCACCTCCACTTCCGCCTCCAAAACCACCTCCACTTCCGCCTCCAAAACCACCCCCACTTCCGCCTCCAAAACCACCTCCACTTCCGCCTCCAAAACCACCACCGATACCACCGCCAATACCGCCTCCAATTCCACCTCCGAATCCGCCTCCAATACCTCCTCCGAATCCGCCTCCACTGCCACCACCTCCCACAACTTGTCCGCCACCTTGAGAGGCAGCACCAAGCGCAGTTTGGCAGGTCTACTCCTCCAGGAAGAGTTGGGTTCTCTCCTTCTGCGTAGTTCACGAAGAACACTTCGGGATCCGAAGGTGGTGGCGCTGGTACCTCGATCACTTGCTGACCTTGTTCCGACTGCTTGTTAAGGACGAACAAGACGTGTTGTTGCCTCGGAGGAGGAACGACGATGGGTTCTGGTCCTTGAGCACCATCAGGAAGTCTGACGAAAACAATATTGCGTTCGAGTTTAGGTTTTGGAACGTTCGCTGGCCGACTGGAAGAAGCTTGATTTGGTGGCACATCATACAAGAACACACGACTGTTCACTTGAGGTGTGACGCAGCTGCCATCCACGTGTCGCACTTGTCCACCGCCACAACTGCCGGCGTTAAAGGATGGCCCGGAGGGAGTCGGTAGGTTGTATCCCTGTGGGGCAGCAGATGCGGCAGCCACCAGTGCTAAGATCTTCGAGAAGAAAGACATTTTTCTAAATACATACTGAAAAATATTCAAGAACATAATTCGTGACAGCATGATATTGTATTGCTTACCAGAAGCTTCATGCTGGTTGTGTATGACTTCCGATCAAGTGACGCCATATATATACTGACTGGTATTGCTCCTCCTGCATGATGTCTTTCCTTTCTCCTTTAATATTCAAATCATTGTTGAAATCGTTACATGAATTTAGAAATGCTTTTTTTCTTTGGGCATGCTATAAATGTGTATAAGTATGCATGTATGTATGTGCATGAATAAATAAATATATATATAGTTTATATAACACATAATGCATAAATATAATATATGTAATGCACATATATAATATATATAATGCATATATATAATATATATAATGCATATATATAATATATATAATCCATATATATAATATATATCATGCATATATATACGTAATATATATATATATGATATATATATGTATATATATATTTATATACATTATATATATATATATTTATATATAATATATACACAATACTGCTAATATATATATGTTCATATATAAAATATATACATAATATATAATGCATATATATATTATATATTAGATTCATATACATATATACATAAAATATGTATGTATACATATGAATATATATATAAATATTACATAGATATATATACACATGAATACATATGTATATATATGTATATATATATATAAATGCATATCTACATGTTATATATAATATAGATTATATATACATACATTATGTATTATATATGTATATTACTCACTCACATCCGTATATATTACATATATATGTCCGAACATATATGTATATATACATTATATATGTATATATATATATATATTATATGTGTATGTTATATAAATATAAATACTTTTGCATATATGAGTGTATATGTGTATATCAGTTATATACATATAGAGAGAGAGAAAGAGACACCTATATGCATACAACACCGATGATTTTCTGATATGAAGTGTTAATGAAAAGGATTTTAACTGCACCCAAATTACTGTAATACAGATGTTATATAACTAGATGTGATAGCAGTAGGATGAAGGAAGTCAAAATCATATTAACATCGATTATACTAACAATACCAAAAGCATACACCTGTCTGCTTATTCCTTAATTACAGATGCTTTGTAAGTGAAGAAGGCTAATAAGGGAGGAAAGGGTTTATCTCACAGGGACACGTTTCCAATATTTCAAAATATGCAATCAGTTCTCGTTACTTGTGGACTTTCTACCACTCGTGATCGCGTTCTTGTGGAAATAATAACAAATATGTTCACCCTACTTGGTTAGTTGATCTCGCGTACTCATGAGAAAAATCTTTTTGATAGATTGAAGAAATTAAATGACTCTCGAGTCCTGTAAGTGCATGGGTGCTATTGCATACTAACTGGAAAAGGTAGATGAGTTATTGCACAGATTTTAGAGTGCAGTGGAAATCTAATACCGCTCCCTCTGTGATAACCTTTAAGTTAGGGCTTGCCCTCTTGTGGGGCGATAGATAACTACATATTGTGCATGAAATACAACTTGAACTGGGTTATGAACGGTGAATAGGCCATTTTTCAGCTCTGCGACTAGTTTCCTGACCATGATTGTTTCTTTATAAAACATGGTATTATGAGACTTGCTTCTTTTTGGCTCATCTTCAAGAAAACAAAGTCATTGTTAGATGTTGATCGAGATGTCTCATCTAGTATAAAAATGCGTACTGTAGAAAAAATGTGACTACGGTTATCTAGAAGTACAACATCAAAATTATCACTGACAATCTACGTGTAGTTGTTTTTTAATTGTATTTTTGCACTGTAAGCGCTGCAGTATTTGGAAAAGTGTAACTTAGAAACTGCCAACATCAAAAGGGGATAACCTTCACGAGGCCAAATTACGTAGATTGATGGTTTGATAGGGAAAAAAATGAATGCAGGCAAAGGATAAATCTAAAGTACTTAATCGATAATGGTAATGATAATCGGTCTGACTATTATATACAGTTACTGAAAAGGGTACTTGTATAAAGGAAGTCATAAACTATTTTAAATATTTTCCTATCGTTAGTAAAAATAAATACTGTAACTGATAGTGACACCTAATGCACCACTCACATGCATAAGATTCTTGTATTCGTTCTTCAAGTTTAAGAAGATAAATACGAATAAATAATTAATGGGTAATAAGAAGTCCTCATATAACACGTATACTATTGTAATTATAGACAATATAAACATAAAATACAGTTAATGCTCAAACATAGGTCGGAGCTGGTAACATATTTCATATACTCTTTATGGTCCACTATAAAGTGTGGAAGGCGCAAGAGGACTTCCACCGCCGATACCACTTCCACTTCCGCCTCCAAAACCACCTCCACTTCCACCTCCAAAACCACCTCCACTTCCGCCTCCAAAACCACCTCCACTTCCGCCTCCAAAACCACCTCCACTTCCGCCTCCAAAACCACCTCCACTTCCGCCTCCAAAACCACCCCCACTTCCGCCTCCAAAACCACCTCCACTTCCGCCTCCAAAACCACCACCGATACCACCGCCAATACCGCCTCCAATTCCACCTCCGAATCCGCCTCCAATACCTCCATCGAATCCGCCTCCACTGCCACCACCTCCCACAACTTGTCCGCCACCTTGAGAGGCAGCACCAAGCGCAGTTTGGAGGTCTACTCCTCCAGGAAGAGTTGGGTTCTCTCCTTCTGCGTAGTTCACGAAGAACACTTCGGGATCCGAAGGTGGTGGCGCTGGTACCTCGATCACTTGCTGACCTTGTTCCGACTGCTTGTTAAGGACGAACAAGACGTGTTGTTGCCTCGGAGGAGGAACGACGATGGGTTCTGGTCCTTGAGCACCATCAGGAAGTCTGACGAAAACAATATTGCGTTCGAGTTTAGGTTTTGGAACGTTCGCTGGCCGACTGGAAGAAGCTTGATTTAGTGGCACATCATACAAGAACACACGACTGTTCACTTGAGGTGTGACGCAGCTGCCATCCACGTGTCGCACTTGTCCACCGCCACAACCGCCGGCGTTAAAGGATGGCCCGGAGGGAGTCGGTAGGTTGTATCCCTGTGGGGCAGCAGATGCGGCAGCCACCAGTGCTAAGATCTTCGAGAAGAAAGACATTTTTCTAAATACATACTGAAAAATATTCAAGAACATAATTCGTGACAGCATGAGACTGTATTACTTACCAGAAGCTTCATGCTGGTTGTCTATGACTTCCGATCAAGTGACGCCATATATATACTGACTGGTATTGCTCCTCCTGCATGATGTCTTTCCTTTCTCCTTTAATATTCAAATCATTGTTGAAATCGTTACATGAATTTAGAAATGCTTTTTTCATAGGGCATGCTGTAAATGTGTATAAGTAAGCATGTATGTATGTGCATGAATAAATAAATATGTATAGTATATATAACATATAATGCATAAATATAATATATGTAATGCACATATATGATATATATAATGCATATATATAATATATATAATGCATATATATAATATATATAATCCATATATATAATATATATCATGCATATATATATATATACGTAATATATATATTTATATACATTATATATATATATATATTTATATATAATATATATACACAATATTGCTAATATGTTCATATATAAAATATATACATAATATATAATGCATATATATATTATATATTAGATTCATATACATATATACATAAAATATGTATGTATACATATGAATATATATATAAATATTACATAGATGTATATATACACATGAATACATGTGTATATATATATGTATATATATAAATGCATATCTACATATGTTATACATAATATAGATTATATATACATACATTATGTATTATGTATGTATATAACTCACTCACATCCGTATATATTACATATATATGTCCGTACATATATGTACATATACATTATATATGTATATATATATATATATATATATATATTATATGTGTATATTATATAAATATAAATACTTTTGCATATATATGTGTATATGTGTATATCAGTTATATACATATATAGAGAAAGAGACACCTATATGCATACAACACCGATGATTTTCTGATATGAAGTGTTAATGAAAAGGATTTTATCTGCACCCAAATTGCTGTAATACAGAGATGTTATATAACTAGATGTGATAGCAGTAGGATGAAGGAAGTCAAAATCATATTAACATCGATTATACTAACAATACCAAAAGCATACACCTGTCTGCTTATTCCTTAATTACAGATGCTTTGTAAGTGAAGAAGGCTAATAAGGGAGGAAAGGGTTTATCTCACAGGGACACGTTTTCAATATTTCAAAATATGCAATCAGTTCTCGTCACTTGTGGACTTTCTACCACTCGTGATCGCGTTCTTGGGGAAATAATAACAAATATGTTCACCCTACTTGGTTAGTTGATCTCGCGTACTCATGAGAAAAATCTTTTTGGTAGACTGAAGAAATTAAATGACTCTCGAGTCCTGTAAGTGCATGGGTGCTATTGCATACTAACTGGAAAAGGTAGATGAGTTATTGCACAGATTTTAGAGTGCAGTGGAAATCTAATACTGCTCCCTCTGTGATATCTTTTAAGTTAGGGCTTGCCCTCTTGTGGGGCGATGGATAACTACATATTGTGCATGAAATACAACTTGAACTGGTTTATGAACGATGAATAGGCCATTTTTCAGCTCTGCGACTGGTTTCCTGACCATGATTGTTTCTTTATAAAACATGGTATTACGAGACTTGCTTCTTTTTGGCTCATCTTCAAGAAAACAAAGTCATTGTTAGATGTTGATCGAGATGTCTCATCTAGTATAAAAATGCGTACTGTAGAAAAAATGTGACTACGGTTATCTAGAAGTACAACATCAAAATTATCACTGACAATCTACGTGTAATTGCTTTTTAATTGTATTTTTGCACTGTAAGCGCTGCAGTATTTGGAAAAGTGTAACTTAGAAACTGCCAACATCAAAAGGGGATAAGCTTCACGAGGGCAAATTACGTAGATTGATGGTTTGATAGGGAAAAAAATGAATGCAGGCAAAGGAGATAAATCTAAAGTACTTAATCGATAATGGTAATGATAATCGGCTTGACTATTATATACAGTTACTGAAAAGGGTACTTGTATAAAGGAAGTCATAAAATATTTTAAATATTTTCCTATCGTTAGTAAAAATAAATGCTGTAACTGATAGTGACACCTAATGCACCACTCACATGCATAAGATTCTTGTATTCGTTCTTCAAGTTTAAGAAAATAAATACGAATAAATAATAAATGGGTAATAAGACGTCCTCATATAACACGTATACTATTGTAATTATAGACAATATAAACATAAAATACAGTTAATGCTCAAACATAAGTCGGAGCTGGTAACATATTTCATATACTCTTTATGGTCCACTATAAAGTGTGGAAGGCGCAGGACTTCCACCGCCGATACCACTTCCACTTCCGCCTCCAAAACCACCTCCACTTCCACCTCCAAAACCACCTCCACTTCCGCCTCCAAAACCACCTCCAATTCCGCCTCCCAAACCACCTCCACTTCCGCCTCCAAAATCACCTCCACTTCCGCCTCCAAAACCACCCCCACTTCCGCCTCCAAAACCACCTCCACTTCCGCCTCCAAAACCACCACCGATACCACCGCCAAAACCGCCTCCAATTCCACCTCCGAATCCGCCTCCAATACCTCCTCCGAATCCGCCTCCACTGCCACCACCTCCCACAACTTGTCCGCCACCTTGAGAGGCAGCACCAAGCGCAGTTTGGAGGTCTACTCCTCCAGGAAGAGTTGGGTTCTCTCCTTCTGCGTAGTTCACGAAGAACACTTCGGGATCCGAAGGTGGTGGCGCTGGTACCTCGATCACTTGCTGACCTTGTTCCGACTGCTTGTTAAGGACGAACAAGACGTGTTGTTGCCTCGGAGGAGGAACGACGATGGGTTCTGGTCCTTGAGCACCATCAGGAAGTCTGACGAAAACAATATTGCGTTCGAGTGTAGGTTTTGGAACGTTCGCTGGCCGACTGGAAGAAGCTTGATTTGGTGGCACATCATACAAGAACACACGACTGTTCACTTGAGGTGTGACGCAGCTGCCATCCACGTGTCGCACTTGTCCACCGCCACAACCGCCGGCGTTAAAGGATGGCCCGGAGGGAGTCGGTAGGTTGTATCCCTGTGGGGCAGCAGATGCGGCAGCCACCAGTGCTAAGATCTTCGAGAAGAAAGACATTTTTCTTAATACATACTGAAAAATATTCAAGAACATAATTCGTGACAGCATGATATTGTATTGCTTACCAGAAGCTTCATGCTGGTTGTCTATGACTTCCGATCAAGTGACGCCATATATATACTGACTGGTATTGCTCCTCCTACACGATGTCTTTCCTTTCTCCTTTAATATTCAAATCATTGTTGAAATCGTCACATGAATTTAGAAATGCTTTTTTTCATAGGGCATGCTGTAAATGTGTATAAGAATGCATATATGTATGTGCATGAGTAAATAAATATATATATAGTATATATAACATATAATGCATAAATATTATATATGTAATGCACATATATAATATATAAAATGCATATATATAATATATATAATGCATATATAATATATATAATCCATATATATAATATATATCATGCATATATATATATACGTAATATATATATTTATATACATTATATAAATATATATATATAATATATACACAATATTGCTAATATATATATATGTTCATATATAAAATACATACATAATATATAATGCATATATATATTATATATTAGATTCATATACATATATACATAAAATATGTATGTATACATATGATATATATACATATATATCACATAGATATATATATATATATATATATATATTCATGAATATATATGTATATATGTGTATGTATATAGATGTATATATACATGTGTTATATATTAATATATATTATATATACATACATTATGTATTATATATGTATATTACTCACACACATACGTATATATTACATATATATGTCCGTACATATATGTACATATATATTATATATGTATATATATATATATTATATATGTATGTTATATACATATAAATACTTTTGCATATACATGTGTATATATGTATATCAGTTATATACATATATAGAGAGAGAAAGAGACACCTATATGCATACAACACCGATGATTTTCTGATAGGAAGTGTTAATGAAAAGGATTTTAACTGCACCCAAATTGCTGTAATACAGATGTTATATAATTAGATGTGATAGCAGTAGGATGAAGGAAGTCAAAATTATATTAACATCGATTACACTAACAATACCAAAAGCATACATCTGTCTGGATATTCCTTAATTACAGAGGCTTTGTAAGTGAAGAAGCGCTGCAGTATTTGGAAAAGTGTAACTTTGAAACTGCCAACATGAAAAGGGGGTAAGCTTCAGGAGGGCAAATTGCGTAGATTGATGGTTTATTAGGGGGAAAAAATGCAGGCAAAGGATGGTGAGTTTATATTACTGTATCGATAATGGTAATGATAATCGGCTTGACTGTTATATACAGTTACTGAAAAGGGTACTTGTATAAAGGAAGTCATAAACTATTATGAATATTCTCCTATCGTTAGTATAAATAAATACTGTAACTGATAGTGACACCTAATGCACCACTCACATGCATTTCCTTCACAGAAACTGATAGTGTTATACAGCAAGTGCTTCGCTTAAGATTCTTGTATTCATTCTTCAAGTTTAAAAAAAATAGATATGAATAATTGAAGTCCTCATATAACACGTATACTATTGTAATTATAGACAATATAAACATAAAAACAGTTAATGCTCAAACATAAGTCATATACTCTTTATGGTCCACTCGTGTGTCGTTTTTTATTTTTTAACACATTACTTCCGCGGTTATGTTCTAATTCTAGAATCGTCAAATGAGTTCTTTTTTTCCCTTCTTCTTCAATAACACACATTATACACGTTTCTTTCTTAGTTGAGACATTATTTCGAACTTCGGACCACAGCGACAGTGTTTCTTGTGTATGAGCTAAGGAAAAGCAAGACTCATGACAATCTGTTACAAGATGTTACGTTCGTACTCCTCGTGTGCCCCATACTTTGACTTGAGTGCATTTCATAGGTGATATTGCAATGCAATTCACTGATATACTCAAGTGGAGTAAGACATTGTAAAAGTCTCTGTAAATTGAATCGGGAGTCATTTGATATCTATATTCTGCAGAAATCTTTCCTATGAATATTTAAAGTAATTCCTTTATTGTTCAATTAATCATATATAACAATAAGAGCAGCCTTGAAATTGAAGTTTATTAAAAATAATTATTAATATTAAATTAACTAATATAGACGCTAATTTATTTTCATAGTTTACATTCTTGCTTGAATAGACGTGGTTCTAACTGGTTACACCCATTAAAAAGAAATCACATCTTACTAGTCTTTCCCAGATCCATAATCTTGTCGTAAGTTTTTCCCCTTTTCCTCCCTTTTATCTTCGTCTTGATTTGATGCGAAAAAACCGCAAGATCAGCGAACCCGTCAATATCAAAGCATATGTTGTTGTTTACACGAGAAGGCGACAGAAAGTCCACAATGCGTAACGGGACGTGGATGCAGCTTATTAAAGAGGTGGATTTATTTTATCTTCGATCACTAAACACGTTTTTGCCAAGAGATGCATACATACTAAATACAGAAAGATCTTTTGAAATCCTCTTCCTACACCTACTAAGTAGGAAAGTTCTCGAAAGTTCTTAGACGACAATGTTATTGATATATGACATCCATACTGTAGCGCATTGGGTGCTCGTCAAGCTGCCATTGAAAATTTTTCCTCTTCACTAAAAAATCAGATTAAAAGTCACGTTTAAAAGTAATCTCTCTCTATATATATATATTTCTCTTTAACACTATATGTGGTATATAGTGTTAAAGAATAGGTCAACGTGAGCGTGTGTGTGTGTGTGTGTGTGTGTGTGTGTGTGTGTGTGTGTGTGTGTGTGTGTGTGTGTGTGTGTGTGTTTGATCAATATATTGCGTGTGTATTTACACTAGCAGGTATATGGATCTTATCCTCACACACACACACACACACACACACACACACACACACACATACACACACACACACACACACACAAACACACAAACACACACACGCACATGCACAAACGCACATACATATATACATACATATACATATATACATATATATGCATACATGTACAAATATACATATATATACATATTGTTATATATCAATATATACATATATATTGTCATATATCAATATATATAATGTTATATATCAATATATACATATACTGATAAACTAAATTCGATGCATTGGTGTATTAATATACCATCTTCCCTCTTAAAGCTTTTCGTGAGAAAGGCACTGTGATAAAAAAAAAAAAAAAATTGTTCTTGTCTGGATTTCAACAATGATTTGTGTATTAAGGGAGAAATGAAAAACAGCAAGTAGGAGGAGCAATATCTGCCATTTGGTCGAAAGACATCGACATCCGACCCTGATGAGTAAATAGTCTCATCCTGTTACGAGGAAGGAATTCAGAGTTTCAGTATATATCTAACTGGCACCTGTAGTGTTCACTGTAGTATGGTTTAGTGCTTAGCCCCCAAGGAGTCAATTAGTAGACTGATTTTACCCGATTAATTTGTTGCTAATTATATGAATATTGATGCTGTATTATTATCATAATGTTATTGACATGGCTAATAGCAGTTCAAGACAAAAAAATATTTCTGGAAATCAAGGAAAAAGGCAAACATGTGAAATAGGTAGTACATTACTGACTAAATACTTGTCATCTTCAATTAATAAACTAAACTCACTGTGGGTATGTCACCCCCATTGCAGTGGGTTAGAGGATATTTATTAAGAACAGAGATTTCCGTTGTCTCGTGGGGGTACAACCTACCTATACCTTCTGGTCCATCATTTAACGCTGGCAGTTGTGGCGGTGAACAAGTTCGACACGTGGACGGCAGTTGCATCACATTCCAACTGAACAGTCGTGTATTCTTGTATGATGTGCCGCCAAATCAAGCTTCTTCCAGTCGGCCAGCGTACGTTCCAAAACCTAAACTCTAACTATATATTATTTTCGTGAGACTTCTGATATAGGACCAGAACCCATCGTCGTACCTCCTCTAAGGCAACGTTTTGTTCATTCTTAACAGGCAGTCGGAACAAGGTCAACAAGTTATCGAGGTGCCAGCGCCGCCACCTTCAGATCCCAAAATGTTCTTTGTGAATTAAGCAAAAGAAGAGAACTCAACTCTTCCTGGTGGAGTAGACCTCCAAACTGCGCTTGGTGTTGCCTCTCAAGGTGGCGGTCAAGTTTTGGGAGGTGGTTGTAGTGAAGTAGGAGTTGGTTGTTGTATTGGTTTCGGAATCGGAGGTGGTTTGGGATGTGGTATCGGCGGCAGCATCGGCGGTGGCTCTGGAGGCGGAAGTGGAGTTGGTATCGGCGGTGGAGGTTATAGTCTTCCTGTGCCTTCCACACTCTGTAGTGGGACTCATAAGTTACTAGCTCTTTTTTTTATGTATGATTACAAAAGTATATTACATACGAAATATTCCATTACCTTTGTAAGCTGATCTAATTTCAGATGCATGATTTTCTATTCATTCCCGTTATAATTGCGTGAAGCTAAATAAATAATTCAAAAATATATCCTATGCCATGGAAATCTATTCAAAATACGCAATAAAAGTTGGCATTAGCAGCATCAACAATTATCAATACGACTGATAGCAGTTCTGTCTGAAGTATCCACATATTGCATGTTTTTTTTTTTTTTTTTTTTTTTTTTAAGGCAGTTTTATAACGAGAATTACTTGCTTTACGTAGGGAGAGCTACTAAGACCCTGAACAAAATAGTCCTAACTGTAATGAACTAGGTTACGCAATTCATTTTCCTGTTGTACAAATTTCTCTTGCTGTGAAAATATTTTGATTCGATGCATCATAGTGATATTGTTTTCTTGAAGATGATCCAAGACGAAGCAAGTTTCCTGACAAGATGTTACATAAAGAGGTAGTCATGGTCAGGAAACCAGTCACCCAGCCGATGAATAATGTTTTCCTCATTCTCATACTGGTTCGTGTTAAATCTTCATAGCGATCACAATGCAAATCATCTGGGTGCTTGGGTGAGGGGGGAGGTGCTAGGATTTCTTTACAGAACATGAGTACATAATAAAGATAATGGTAGTAATGCTGATGATAAAAGGTTTTATTGATAATATTATCAACAATAGTAATCAAAGTAACGATGAACAACAATGATCGTGATAATAACAATACTTAATATAATAATGATAGCGATACTCATGACAACAACATCAGTAATGATAATAATGGTACTGATGATAATAATGAAACTGATAATAATAAAAAATGATAATAATAATGACGTGTTTTTTAAATAAATATGAAAATATATATGTTTATATACATATATATATGTATATATTTATATGTGTGTGTGTGCTTATATATATACTTATATATTCATATATGTATGTATGGATATATATATATACATATACACACACACACACATACACACACACACACACACACACACACACACACACACACACACACACACACACACACACACACACACAGACATACACACATATATATAGATACATGCATACATACATACATATATGGGTATGTGTGTGTGTTAATATATATATATATATTATTTTCACCAGTATTAGTAGTATTAGAATTAGTTTTAGTATCATCATCATTCTCATCAATATCATCATTACCATATCAGAAGTAGTAGAAATAAGAGTATAAGTAATCATTATTCGCATCATTGTTATTAACATTATCACTTTTGTTTCTGCTGCAGTTGTTATTCATATTGATTTTTCTTAGAAGTAGTCATTTCCTGCTAGGACCGCACATCATCAAAATAACCACAGTGAAAGATGCACTAACTAGTCAAACTGCTCTCTCTCTCTCTCTCTCTCTCTCTCTCTCTCTCTCTCTCTCTCTCTCTCTCTCTCTCTCTCTCTCTCTCTCTCTCTCTCTCTCTCTCTCGCTTACAACTGTTCCTGCATCACAGGTATATCATAGCAAAAACGTACGAACTATTAACAGATTTAACCTAATATTTAAGGCTATTTTTGCTTCTTAGTGTCCGACGTCTTGCTGATAATATTATGAAGTGGATTTTGAATTCATGTGAAAAGTGTGATTAACTTCTGTTGAAAATTCATTGATGAATTCATTGATGTATGTACCTTTACCTTTGAGAACGGGTTCCTGACCAGAATAATTCATTTCTGAAATATAAAAATTCAGGCACGTGTACCTTCACAGTAAATAAATAAATAAAAAATATATAATCCGTTTGTCAAGATTTTCAACTAATAAGGTCAAAGGAACAAATAAAGAGGCAGTTCAAGGATTGTCATAAGAAAGGACTGCACTTCAACAGAGCAATTTTGCTCAGTATGTTGTTCCATTTTGCGAGAAATGTGTAAAGTATGTGAGAAAAAATGTATATCTATTTTGTGGTAAACTTAATGTCTGCGACAAGGGCTTTACCATGTTTTAGCTTACTCTCCAAATACACGTAGTAATTGTCCAATCAAAAAGAGGGCAACTTTACTTGAAATTATAGGTTAATAGGTTTGAATATGTTTTAGCTCTCTAACAATGAATATATATATAACCAAAGGCACATACATGAATATATTAAATACATCCCTTGCGCTTTTACATATACATTTAAGTGTGTATGTTTGCATATGTATACATATATTGTGTGCATATGTGTGTGTATATATCTATATCTATCTATATATATACAATATATATACAATATAAACTATATATATGCATATATATACAATATATATATATACATGTATGTGTATATATATGTATATATATGCAATATATATATGTATGTGTGTGTGTGTGTGTGTGTGTGTGTGTGTGTGTGTGTGTGTGTGTGTGTGTGTGTGTGCATTTGTTCGAGTTAGAATATGTGAGTGCACGAAATCACGTGCATGTAATATGAATAATCATCCTCTATTGTGCAACGCAAATATTCGTCTATGCAACTGACATTTGGGGAAGGGTGAAACGAAACGCGCATGAAGAGCATGCTTATATATACCGCCACTTGCTCGACATTTGTCATCAATCAACATGAAAGTCCTTGTGAGTAACACAAAGTTCTTGGTGTGTTTTGTACCTCTTTATATGTGATTTTTTCCTGCTACAGTGAATAGTATATTCTGAGTTTGTTCATAAAATTTTGTTATTTCTTCGTAGCTCATTGTGCTTGTGGCTGCTGCATCCGCTGCCCCACAAGGATACAACTTGCCTACGCCATCCGGTCCATCCTTTAACGCCGGTGGTTGTGGAAGTGGGCAAGTGCGACACGTGGATGGCAGCTGCGTCACACCTCAAGTGAACAGTCGTGTGTTCTTGTATGATGTGCCACCAAATCAAGCTTCTTCCACTCGGCCAGCGAACGTTCCAAAACCTAAACTCGAACGAAATATTGTTTTCGTCAGACTTCCTGAAGGTAGTCAAGGACCAAAACCTATCGTCGTTCCTCCTCCGAAGCAACAACACGTCTTCTTCGTGCTTAACAAGGAGTCGGAACAAGGTCAACAAGTGATCGAGGTGCCAGCGCAACCACCAGCAGATCCCGAAGTGTTCTTCGTGAATTACGTAGAAGGAGAGAACCCAACTCTTCCTGGAGGAGTAGACCTCCAAACTGCGCTTGGTGCTGCTTCTCAAGGTGGCGGTCAAGTTGTGGGAGGTGGTGGCAATGGAGGAGCCGGAGGCGGCATTGGAGGTGGTATCGGAGGCGGCAGTGGAGGTGGTATCGGAGGCGGCAGTGGAGGTGGTATCGGAGGCGGCAGTGGAGGTGGTATCGGAGGCGGCAGTGGAGGTATTGGAGTTGGATCTGGCGGTGGAAGCTACAGTCCCCCTAGTTGATTTCTGGCTGACACCGAAAAATCAAATGTTTTTTGCTATTTTACTGTTTATTTTATAAATACATGAGTATATATGACTAAGCAACATAATTATCCTTACAAGCCCCACGAAATCAATAGCTTACTCCGAATCAAGGGAGTCTCGGCATAAAGCTAGACTATCAAATTGAACATTCTGCATGACACAAAGAAGAATAGATTTTGTTTGCTTTTGGAATCGGAAAAAAAAAAAAATGTTTCTTATGTGATCTTAACAGCTACAATGTCCGGAGGGAGTCGGCAGCCACTAATATTAAAAAGCTATATAAGTCTTATATATTGCATATCGTTATTCACATTTACAAAGACACGAAACAGGAGGCTTTTGACTACACACCGCAAGCTTCATGTTGGATGGCAACAAGTGACGCTCTTTATATACACTTAGAGTGCTATTGCTCCCCCTACACACCTTGTGACTAGGCCTTTTCCTTTCTCCTTACTTTGTGAACCATAGTTTCAAATGTTGACAGAGAAAAATGTGTTTTGGCAAAGACAACGAAACAAAATTATATTATCTTCATCATCATTTGGGAGCTAACGCCGGCAGGGGCGCATAGTCGCATCCACCCTTTGCTTCCACCTACGAGGGTCCCTCATGGCGAGCCGCCAGGCAGGGGCTCGGCGCATCTCTAGCTCCTCACGACAGGTTTGATCGATCTGCCCAAGCTATGACTTTCCCGATCGTACCACAGGGCTCCTCCACCCAGGGTTGTCTTGGACAGAGACAACCTGGTGGGCAGGGTCATCCTGCGGGAATCGAGCCAAGTGGCCGTAAAGCTTGAGTTGGCGATCGCGGATTGTGCAAGTAACAGGTCCTGTATTGGTCTCATGGTGCAGCCGGTGGTTGGACACATGGTCCCGCCAACTGTACCCCACGATCTTTCGCAAGGATCTGTTACAAAACGTATCAAGACGAGATTCCAATGCACAAGATAGCTTCCAAGGTTCTCTACCATATAGTAAAACTGACAGTATCAGGGCCTTGAAAACACATAGCTTGCTCCTTCTGCACAGGCACCGGCATCTCCAAATACTCTTGTCTATAGATTTCATGACCCCTGCTGCCAGGCCAATCTGTCTACTGACTTCCTGGTCTGACAGCCCAAAGTCGTGAACTGCACTACTGAGGTATATAAAACTCACTGTGACTTCGATGTTTTCACCGCAAGCACGTACCGACTGCACAGGGTCTCCTAGTAGGCCCCCAAAATCCTGGATCTTGGTCCAGG
>NC_061842.1:26860460-26900460 GCF_019202785.1 Penaeus chinensis | reverse complement strand
GTGTGTGTGTGTGTGTGTGTCTGTGTGTGTGAGTGATTGTTTGTGTGTGTTTATACATACATAGGTGTGTGTCTTCGAATCTATGAGTGTGTTATAATTACATAAAATTAATGATATATATATACAAACATACATACACATCTATATAAACATATAGATAGATTGCACTATATACGTATATATACGCATCTTTCTCTATAAATATGTGTGTGTGTGTGTGTGTGTAAATATGTTTATATATACACAATACATATATATGCGTATATACGTATGTGTATGTGTATGTATATGTACATACACATATACATATGTGTATATATATATATACTCATATATACATACACATATACGTATGTGTATATATATAAATATATATAAGTATAAATATATACATATATATATGTATATATATGTGTGTGTGTGTGTGTGTACATATGTGCACATACATACATATACATACATATATATGTATATGTATAAATGTATGTGTGTACATAAATGTGTATATAGTATATTTTCATCAGTAATATGTATATATATCTTAGTGTATATATAGGTATATATACATATATACATATGCATATATATAGAGATACAAATATGCACATATAATTATGTGCATATATGCGTCTATAAATATATATATACAAATATATATATATATATACATATATGTGTGTGTGTGTAATATCAATATATTAATTGATATATTCATATACAGACACAAACACACATACAGACACACGCACACATATACATAAAATGTTAACAGATGGATATATTTGCAAGGATAATATCATATTTTTTTTTTTATTGTATGGCCTCATGTATTTATCGATAAATACTAACAAACCAAAATCTTTCAAGTATCAGCCTGATACTGTAACATATTCTTGAATCACAGAAATGTTTTCGACATTTATGGTCCACCATATACAGTGGAGGGACTAGGGGGACTGTAGCTTCCACCACCAGATCCACCTCCAATACCACCTCCACTGCCGCCTCCGAATCCACCTCCACTTCCGCCTCCGATTCCACCCCCAAGTCCGCCACCACTGCCGCCTCCGATACCACCTCCAAATCCGCCTCCAAATCCACCTCCAAACCCACCTCCGACGCCACCTCCGCTTCCACCGCTAATACCACCTCCACTGCCGCCTCCAAATCCACCTCCACTGCCGCCTCCAAATCCACCTCCGATACCACCTCCAAATCCGCCTCCGATGCCGCCTCCAAATCCACCTCCACCGCCACCACCTCCTACGACTTGACCGCCACCTTGAGAGGCTGCACTCAGTGCCGTTTGGAGGTCTACTCCACCAGGAAGCGTCGGGTTCTCTCCTTCTGCATAGTTCACGAAGAACACTTCGGGATCCGCTGGTGGTGGCGCTGGCACCTCGATCACTTGTTGACCTTGTTCTGACTGCTTGTTAAGCACGAACAAAACGTGTTGTTGCCTCGGAGGAGGAACGACGATGGGTTCTGGTCCTTGACCACCTTCAGGAAGTCTCACGAAAACAATATTTCGTTCCAACTTAGGTTTGGGTACATACGCTGGCCGACTGGAAGAAGCTTGATTTGGCGGCACATCATACAAGAACACACGACTGTTCACTTGAGGTGTGACGCAGCTGCCATCCACGTGTCGCACTTGTCCACCGCCACAACCCCCGGCGTTAAACGATGGGCCAGAAGGATCGGGCAAATTATAACCCTGAGGTGCAGCAGATGCGACAGCCACCAATAATAAAATCTGTAAAGAAACAAACGCCCGTGAGAGATTTCTTCCCATCATCCTCGTCTACTGAATGTTTTTCAACCGTAAGAAGACATGGGACACTTAGATTCTCGACTACTCACTCGAAGCTTCATGTTGAATTTCAATATAATACGAACAAGGAACGATCTTTATATATACCTTGAAGGCTATTGCTCCTCCTACAAACTAAACGTAATACTTCCTTTCTCTTCTCTCTCACTTTATGAATCATAGTTCCAAATGATGATAAGAAAAATGTGTTTTTACAGAGGCAATGAAATAAAAGTAAATTGTAAGTCACTAGATTACAATAGATACTTGCATACATACATGCACATGCACACACACACACACACACACACGCACACACACACACAACATATACCGCCTCCAAATCCGCCTCCACTTCCACCTCCAAATCCGCCTCCACTTCCACCTCCAAATCCGCCTCCACTTCCACCTCCAAATCCGCCTCCACTTCCACCTCCAAATCCGCCTCCACTTCCACCTCCAAATCCGCCTCCACTTCCACCTCCAAATCCGCCTCCACTTCCACCTCCAAATCCGCCTCCACTGCCGCCTCCAAATCCACCTCCAAATCCGCCTCCACTGCCGCCTCCAAATCCACCTCCAAATCCGCCTCCACTGCCGCCTCCAAATCCGCCTCCACTGCCGCCTCCAAATCCACCTCCAAATCCGCCTCCACTTCCACCTCCAAATCCGCCTCCACTTCCACCTCCAAATCCGCCTCCACTGCCGCCTCCAAATCCACCTCCACTGCCGCCTCCAAATCCACCTCCACTGCCGCCTCCAAATCCACCTCCACTGCCGCCTCCAAATCCACCTCCAAATCCGCCTCCACTGCCGCCTCCAAATCCACCTCCACTGCCGCCTCCAAATCCACCTCCACTGCCGCCTCCAAATCCACCTCCACTGCCGCCTCCAAATCCGCCTCCACTTCCACCTCCAAATCCGCCTCCACTGCCGCCTCCAAATCCACCTCCACTGCCGCCTCCAAATCCACCTCCACTGCCGCCTCCAAATCCACCTCCACTGCCGCCTCCAAATCCGCCTCCACTTCCACCTCCAAATCCGCCTCCACTTCCACCTCCAAATCCGCCTCCACTGCCGCCTCCAAATCCACCTCCACTGCCGCCTCCAAATCCACCTCCACTGCCGCCTCCAAATCCACCTCCACTGCCGCCTCCAAATCCACCTCCACTGCCGCCTCCAAATCCGCCTCCACTTCCACCTCCAAATCCGCCTCCACTTCCACCTCCAAATCCGCCTCCACTGCCGCCTCCAAATCCGCCTCCACTGCCGCCTCCAAATCCACCTCCACTGCCGCCTCCAAATCCACCTCCAAATCCGCCTCCACTTCCACCTCCAAATCCGCCTCCACTTCCACCTCCAAATCCGCCTCCACTGCCGCCTCCAAATCCGCCTCCACTGCCGCCTCCAAATCCACCTCCACTGCCGCCTCCAAATCCGCCTCCACTTCCACCTCCAAATCCGCCTCCACTTCCACCTCCAAATCCGCCTCCACTGCCGCCTCCAAATCCACCTCCAAATCCGCCTCCACTTCCACCTCCAAATCCGCCTCCACTGCCGCCTCCAAATCCACCTCCAAATCCGCCTCCACTTCCACCTCCAAATCCGCCTCCACTTCCACCTCCAAATCCGCCTCCACTTCCACCTCCAAATCCGCCTCCACTTCCACCTCCAAATCCGCCTCCACTTCCACCTCCAAATCCGCCTCCACTGCCGCCTCCAAATCCACCTCCACTGCCGCCTCCAAATCCACCTCCACTGCCGCCTCCAAATCCGCCTCCACTTCCACCTCCAAATCCGCCTCCACTTCCACCTCCAAATCCGCCTCCACTGCCGCCTCCAAATCCGCCTCCACTGCCGCCTCCAAATCCACCTCCACTGCCGCCTCCAAATCCGCCTCCACTTCCACCTCCAAATCCGCCTCCACTTCCACCTCCAAATCCGCCTCCACTTCCACCTCCAAATCCGCCTCCACTTCCACCTCCAAATCCGCCTCCACTTCCACCTCCAAATCCGCCTCCACTGCCGCCTCCAAATCCACCTCCACTGCCGCCTCCAAATCCACCTCCACTGCCGCCTCCAAATCCACCTCCACTGCCGCCTCCAAATCCACCTCCAAATCCGCCTCCACTGCCGCCTCCAAATCCACCTCCACTGCCGCCTCCAAATCCACCTCCAAATCCGCCTCCACTGCCGCCTCCAAATCCACCTCCAAATCCGCCTCCACTTCCACCTCCAAATCCGCCTCCACTTCCACCTCCAAATCCGCCTCCACTGCCGCCTCCAAATCCACCTCCACTGCCGCCTCCAAATCCACCTCCAAATCCGCCTCCACTGCCGCCTCCAAATCCACCTCCAAATCCGCCTCCACTTCCACCTCCAAATCCGCCTCCACTGCCGCCTCCAAATCCGCCTCCACTTCCACCTCCAAATCCGCCTCCACTTCCACCTCCAAATCCGCCTCCACTGCCGCCTCCAAATCCACCTCCAAATCCGCCTCCACTTCCACCTCCAAATCCGCCTCCACTGCCGCCTCCAAATCCGCCTCCACTTCCACCTCCAAATCCGCCTCCACTGCCGCCTCCAAATCCACCTCCAAATCCGCCTCCACTTCCACCTCCAAATCCGCCTCCACTGCCGCCTCCAAATCCGCCTCCACTGCCGCCTCCAAATCCACCTCCACTGCCGCCTCCAAATCCACCTCCACTGCCGCCTCCAAATCCGCCTCCACTGCCGCCTCCAAATCCGCCTCCACTGCCGCCTCCAAATCCACCTCCACTGCCGCCTCCAAATCCACCTCCACTGCCGCCTCCAAATCCACCTCCACTGCCGCCTCCAAATCCGCCTCCACTTCCACCTCCAAATCCGCCTCCACTGCCGCCTCCAAATCCACCTCCACTGCCGCCTCCAAATCCACCTCCACTGCCGCCTCCAAATCCACCTCCACTGCCGCCTCCAAATCCGCCTCCACTGCCGCCTCCAAATCCACCTCCACTGCCGCCTCCAAATCCACCTCCACTGCCGCCTCCAAATCCGCCTCCACTTCCACCTCCAAATCCGCCTCCACTGCCGCCTCCAAATCCACCTCCACTGCCGCCTCCAAATCCGCCTCCACTTCCACCTCCAAATCCGCCTCCACTGCCGCCTCCAAATCCGCCTCCACTGCCGCCTCCAAATCCGCCTCCACTGCCGCCTCCAAATCCGCCTCCACTGCCGCCTCCAAATCCACCTCCACTGCCGCCTCCAAATCCGCCTCCACTTCCACCTCCAAATCCGCCTCCACTGCCGCCTCCAAATCCGCCTCCACTTCCACCTCCAAATCCGCCTCCACTGCCGCCTCCAAATCCGCCTCCACTGCCGCCTCCAAATCCACCTCCACTGCCGCCTCCAAATCCGCCTCCACTTCCACCTCCAAATCCGCCTCCACTGCCGCCTCCAAATCCGCCTCCACTTCCACCTCCAAATCCGCCTCCACTTCCACCTCCAAATCCGCCTCCACTGCCGCCTCCAAATCCGCCTCCACTTCCACCTCCAAATCCGCCTCCACTGCCGCCTCCAAATCCGCCTCCACTTCCACCTCCAAATCCGCCTCCACTGCCGCCTCCAAATCCGCCTCCACTGCCGCCTCCAAATCCACCGCCACTGCCGCCTCCAAATCCACCTCCACTGCCGCCTCCAAATCCACCTCCACTGCCGCCTCCAAATCCACCTCCACTGCCGCCTCCAAATCCGCCTCCACTTCCACCTCCAAATCCGCCTCCACTGCCGCCTCCAAATCCGCCTCCACTGCCGCCTCCAAATCCACCTCCACTGCCGCCTCCAAATCCACCTCCACTGCCGCCTCCAAATCCGCCTCCGATGCCGCCACCAGAACCTCCACCGCCACCACCTCCAACGACTTGACCGCCACCTTGAGAGGCTGCACTCAGTGCCGTTTGGAGGTCTACTCCACCAGGAAGAGTTGGGTTCTCTCCTTCTGCGTAGTTCACGAAGAACACTTCGGGTTCCGAAGGTGGTGGCGCTGGCACCTCGATCACTTGTTGACCTTGTTCCGACTGCTTGTTAAGCACGAACAAAACGTGTTGTTGCCTCGGAGGAGGAACGACGATGGGTTCTGGTCCTTGGCCACCTTCAGGAAGTCTCACGAAAACAATATTACGTTCCAACTTAGGTTTGGGTACATATGCTGGCCGACTGGAAGAAGCTTGATTTGGCGGCACATCATACAAGAACACACGACTGTTCACTTGAGGTGTGACGCAGCTGCCATCCACGTGTTGCACTTGTCCACCGCCACAACCCCCGGCGTTAAACGATGGGCCAGAAGGATTAGGCAAATTATAACCCTGAGGTGCAGCAGATGCGACAGCCACCAATAATAAAATCTGTAAAGAAATATAAGCGTCAGTGAGAGATTTCTTCCCCATCGTCCTCGTTTACTGAATATTTTTCAAACGTAAGAAGACCATGGAACACTTAGATTCTGTACTACTTACTCGGAGCTTCATATTGAATGTCGATATTATACGAGCAACGGACGCTTTTTATATATCTCTTGAAGGCTATTGCTCCTCCTACAGTCTTGGGGCTAAACGTAACACTGCCTTTCCCTTCTCTCTCACTTTACGAATCATAGTTCCAAAGGATGATAACGGAAAATGTTTTCACAGAGGCCATGAAATAAAAGTAAATTGTAAGTCACTATTTTACAAGAGATATATACATACATGCACATGCACACACACACACATACATACAGAACACGCACATATGCATATATATATATATATATATATATATATATATATATATATATATATATATAGGTGTGTGGATATAATTACATTTATATGCGTGTGTATATATATATATATATATATATATATATATATATATGTACATATTTATGTATACTTATATATATACATATATAGGCATATATATAAATAGATAGATGAATATATATGTACACATGTACACATATGTGTGTACATATATATATATATATATATTTATATTTATACATATATATATATTTATGCATACATGTAGATAGAAAGATAGATGCATGCATATATACATATATTTACTATATATATAAACATATATGTACATATAAATTGCATATATATGTACATACATTTATGCATATATATATACAGGCATATGGCATGTATGCCTAAAATCAGTGGCTATAATCTATCTATCTGTGTATATATATATGTGTGTGCGTGTATGTGTATTTATGGGTTTGTGTAGCGTGGGAGGGGGCCATGTGCACGTAAAAAAAAAGAAAGGAAACAAATTAAAAGGAGTCTAAGTGATCCTCAAACTTTATTTCTTCTCCCCACTAACTTACTTGATTGTGCCCTTTATTCATTATACTCGGGGGATATATATAAAATTGAAAATACATTTGAGAAAAACATTCATAATGAACTATTGCTATTATAAAATACTGCATAATGAAAACGAAAAGGCTACAATAACAGACCTAGAATAAATGCAAGTTTCCTACGAACTTTTTTTAATGTTTATCAAAATATTAAAAAGTATTTGAAAATAGTTAACTCAGAGGAACGACAATTTGTTTATCGTAATAGCACATACTGTTCATCTGTACACATACAGGTGTATAGTAATGCAAGATGCTCATGAATTGCTATGCTTTTTCAGCCATGCCCGCTGTTCTTCAGAAATGATGACGATGTCTTGGCTTCTGGATCACAAATTATCAGTTTCCATGTAGCATAAAATACGATAAAGTTTTATGACAAAGAATTCTGAAAAAATTTAACCTTGATCATAAAACGTGTGTGCGTGATCATTTAATTAGTATCCCACGGGTTAATTGATTCTCTTGGGAATAAATTGATTTGATAAGAATAGGGAGAAAGGACGATAATAATTATATATATATACATACATATATATATATATATATATATATTTGTGAGTGCAGAAAGTTAAGTTATTGATTTGCTTTACTAAAATATAAGTATATAAACGTATAAATATATATATATATGTGTGTGTATGTACGATATATATATATATATATATATATATATATGCATATATTTATATCTATGTGTGTGCATACATATATATATACACACATGTGTATATATATACAAATATACATATATAAAATAGATATATGTATATATAAATATATATACACAATATTTATATGTGTGTGTGTGTGTGTGCGTATATATATGTGTGTATGGGTATATACATATATATGTATATATTATATATACACATATATACATATACATATGTATGCGTTTATAGATGTGTATATATGTATACATGAGTATATATGCATATATATACGCGTGTGTGTATATATATAATGTATACATATAAAGATATATATGTGTATATATAATGATATATATACGTATATATGTAAATGCATTTACATATATATATATGTATATATTTATATACATACTTATATACATGTATATATATATACGTAAATATATATACATATATGTTTAAGCACGTATATGTGTACATGAATGCATATATATGCGTATATATACGTGTGTATATATACGTACATATATATGTATATTTATTTACATATTTGCATACAAATACATACACACACACACGTACCTTTATATACATATATACAGATAGGTAAGTAAAATAGTAAATATAGTAATAAAGTAAGTAAAATCATAATTGTTTTAATTATATGGTCTCATGTATTTATCGATAAATAGTAAAAAATACAGAATCTGATTTTGAAGTATCATATTCGTAAATCACAGAAGTTTTTCGACATTTATGGTCCACCATATACAGTGGAGGGACTAGGGGGACTGTAGCTTCCACCGCCAGATCCACCTCCAATACCACTTCCACTGTCGCCTCCAAATCCACCTCCGACGCCAACTCCACTTCCACCGCCAATGCCGCCTCCAAACCCACCTCCGATGCCACCTCCAAGTCCACCTCCACTGCCACCGTCAATACCACCTCCAATTCCACCGCCAATTCCACTTCCAAATCCACCTCCACTGCCGCCTCCAATTCCACCTCCACTGCCGCCTCCAAATCCGCCTCCGATGCCGCCACCAGAACCTCCACCGCCACCACCTCCTACGACTTGACCGCCACCCTGAGAGGCTGCACTCAGCGCTGTTTGGAGGTCTACTCCACCAGGAAGAGTTGGGTTCTCTCCTTCTGCGTAGTTCACGAAGAACACTTCGGGATCCGAAGGTGGTGGCGCTGGCACCTCGATTACTTGTTGACCTTGTTCCGACTGCTTGTTAAGAACGAACAAAACGTGTTGTTGCCTCGGAGGAGGAACGACGATGGGTTCTGGTCCTTGGCCACCTTCAGGAAGTCTCACGAAAACAATATTACGTTCCAACTTAGGTTTGGGTACATACGCTGGCCGACTGGAAGAAGCTTGATTTGGCGGCACATCATACAAAAACACACGACTGTTCACTTGAGGTGTGACGCAGCTGCCATCCACGTGTCGCACTTGTCCACCGCCACAACCCCCGGCGTTAAACGATGGGCCAGAAGGAGTGGGTAAATTATAACCCTGAGGTGCAGCAGATGCGACAGCCACCAATAACATAATCTGTAAAGAAACATAAGCGTCTGTGAGACATTTCTTAACCATCATTCTCTTTTACTGTAAGATTTTCAAATGTAAAAAGGTATGAAACACTTCTGGACTACTCACTCGGAGCTTCATGTTGAATGTCGATATCTTATGAGCAAGGGACCCTCTTTATATATACCTTGAAGGCCATTGATCCTGCTACATACTTTGGAATAAACGTAACACCTTTCCCTTCTCTCTTACTTTATGAATCATAGTTTCAAATGATGATAACGGAAAATGTGTTTTCACAGAGGCAATGGAATTAAGTAAATTGTAAGTCACTAGATTACAATGGATATTTACATACATGCACGTGCACACACACACATATACAGATATATATACTTATACATAGGTGTCTGTCTTCGAATCTATGTGTGTGACATAATTACATAAATTAAATATATCCATATATATATTTGCATAATTAACATTTATATGAACATCTATATGTACATACATTTTTATACATATATGAATATACATATATACATATTTTTATATACATTCATATACATATATAATAACACATATACAGATAGAAAGACATATATGTATATGTATACATATATATGTATATAAATATATACATATATACATATACATATACATTTATATGTACATACATATAGATAGATATATGCATATATATACTATATGTATATAAATAGATATATGTATGTATAAATTTGTATATATGTACGTTTTTATACATATATGCATATATATATTAACATGTAATATATATAATATATATACATATATATGTACATGTATATGGCATGTATTCCTAATATTTATGGCTATTATCTCTCTTTCTCTCTCTCTCTCTCTCTCTCTCTATATATATATATATATATATATATATATGTCTGTGTGTGTTTATGTGTATGTATGTGTGGCTGAGGACGGACCCATTTGTGCACGCAAAACAAGAATATTGATAAAAGAAATAAAAAGGGGTAACAGTGATCCACAAAGTTTTACCTCTTCTCCTTGACAACTTTTTAGCTATGCTCGAGGAAAATATTTCAAGCTGGAAAAACATTTGAGAAAAACATTCATTAATAATTACTCCTAATATACAAACAGCGCATAATGAAAACGAAAATAATCGACATAGAAAAAATATGAAATTCCTACCTGTTTATCAAAATAAGAAAAAGCATTCAAAAATATTTTACTTTGAGGTACGACAATTTATTCATTGTAATAACACAGACATAGCTATACACACACACAAACCCATGCACATGCTGGCTAAGCTAGTCATTGCTAGTTTCTCAATTGGGTTCTTCCTGTATTTCTTCTAATGTAAAATGCTCATGAATTGCTATACTTTTTTTTTTTTTTTTTTTTTTTTTTTGACGACGATGTCTTGACTTCTGAAACGCAATTTAATTGTTTTCCTTCAGCAGAGAATACGATAAAATAAGTTTCAAGACAAGGAATTCTGCAAAGATTTAACCTTATCAGAACATGCGCACATGTGTGTGTTTACTAGTCGTTACCTTGTGTGTGTGCAAACGTTTAGCTTGTATCCCACGGGTTAATGGATTCTACTAGAAATAAATAGATTTTATAAGAATAAGCAGCAAACACAAAAATAATGACGATGTATGTATATTTGTTTCTTTTTTTTAGGGAGTTTACATTTCTTTTATAAAGGTATCATGTAAAGAATAAGTGTATATGAATATAAGTACATGTATATGTATATATGTATATAAGTACATGTACATGTATATATATGTATATAAGTACATGTATATGTATATATATGTGTATATATATGTACATTTACGCACACACAGACACAAACAGATATGCACACCCACGCACATCTATATATACATATACACAGATAGAAAAATAAATATATTGTAAGGATAATAATATCATATCTGTTTTAATTGTATGGGCTTATGTATTTATCGATAAATAGTAACAAAACCAAAATCTTTTGATTTTCTAGTATCAGCCTAATACTGTAACATATTCTATGGTCTACCATATGCAGTGGAGGGACTAGGGGGACTGTAGCTTCCACCGCCAGATCCACCTCCAATCCCACCCCCACTGCCGCCTCCGAATCCACCTCCACTGCCGCCTCCAAATCCACCTCCGACGCCACCTCCGCTTCCACCGCCAATGCCGCCTCCAAATCCACCTCCGATGCCCCCTCCAAATCCGCCTCCACTGCCGCCTCCAAATCCGCCTCCACTGCCGCCTCCAAATCCACCTCCACTGCCGCCTCCAAATCCACCTCCACTGCCGCCTCCAAATCCACCTCCACTGCCGCCACCAAATCCACCTCCACTGCCGCCTCCAAATCCACCTCCACTGCCGCCTCCAAATCCACCTCCAAATCCGCCTCCGATGCCGCCACCAGAACCTCCACCGCCACCACCTCCTACGACTTGACCGCCACCTTGAGAGGCTGCACTCAGTGCCGTTTGGAGGTCTACTCCACCAGGAAGCGTCGGGTTCTCTCCTTCTGCGTAGTTCACGAAGAACACTTCGGGATCCGAAGGTGGTGGCGCTGGCACCTCGATCACTTGTTGACCTTGTTCCGACTGCTTGTTAAGGACAAATAAGACGTGTTGTTGCCTCGGAGGAGGAACGACGATGGGTTCTGGTCCTTGAGCACCATCGGGAAGTCTCACGAAAACAATATTTCGTTCCAACTTAGGTTTTGGAACGTTCGCTGGCCGACTGGAAGAAGCTTGATTTGGTGGCACATCATACAAGAACACACGACTGTTCACCTGAGGCGTGACGCAGCTGCCATCCACGTGTCGCACTTGTCCACCGCCACATCTGCCAGCATTTAATGATGGACCAGAAGGCGTTGGTAGGTTGTACCCTTGTGGGGCAGCGGATGCAGCAGCCACCAATAACATTATCTATATAGAGACATGAGCGTTAGTGAGTGATTTGTTCCCTACCAACTTTATATACTGAATATCATTCCAACGTAAGAAGACATTAAAAATGTGGGATTCGGACTACTCACCAGGAGCTTCATGTTGAATGTCGATATAACACGAGCAAGTGACGTTCCTTATATACACCGATTGCTATTGCTCCTCCTACACACTTTGGGCTAAACGTCACAAGGCCTTTCCCTTCTCCCTTACTTTACAAATCATGATATGTGTATGTGTGTTTAGGAGCGTGTAACGCATTCACAAAAATACTGTGTTTATATATATACATGTTTATACATATATATACATATATATGTATGTATATGTTCTTATATGTGCATGTACATATATGTAAATAAATAACCATGTATGTATACAGGTGTGCGTGTTTATGAGTGTGTAATACATTTACAAATTGTGTATATATGTGTGTGTGTGCTGTATATGTGTGTGTGTACACAAACACATATATACGTGTGTGTGTGTGTGTGTGTGTGTGTGTGTGTGTGTGTGTGTGTGTGTGTCTGTGTATACTTTATATATATGTATATATACTTTACATATATATATATATATATATATATATGTATGCATATGGATATATGTACATATTTAAATATTGATATATATGTGTATATATATATACTTTATACATTTATACATATATTAATTATACATATGACATAATATTTGTGTGGGTAGGCAGATTGTGTGAGAGATACTTACGCAATATTTCTCCATTTTCCTCTGTAATTTATCATGTTGATATTTTTCCTATTTATGCACAGGAAATACATTTCATTCCTGACATACATACGAGAAAAGCATTTCAACAGTGAATTATAATGCTAATCTACAGTGTGTATTAAACACTAAAATATCAATAACTTCTCAAAATAAATTAACTTGTTAGTAAAACTGATTCTAGTGGTTAGATTTCATCTGACTGAGTGACAGAGAATATTACATTAAAAAAAGGGTCTAATTACAGTTCTACTAAGTAAGGAGTTAGAGATCATGATCAAATCAGTTTTACTATCAATTACAATGTAACTGAAATTTTGTTTGTTTTGTTTTCGTTGTACACAGGAATTGATATCATATAGACAATAAGAACATAAGCTTTATCACCTACCTTATTATATCATACTAAACAAATATTCTGGTATATAGCAACATATACCTAAATAACTGTAAAATAGTTTACCTTCTTTATCAGTGCATAATTACATAAACTAATAATTAGAAACAAGGTAAATACGGTTGTTGGGCCAATTGTCGTTACCGCAAACAGATTTTCACTTTAAGCTTCATACTTGTAAAAGAAAAAGAAAATAAATGGTTAAGCTATTCAGAAAACCCGACAAAATCGCCTACCTTCTTTTATCAAATTTTAGAAAATTATATTCTGGTATATATCAATTTGTATATAGAATAACTATTATAGATTTTCTTATTTTTTCAGTGGATAACTGTATATTTTTTTTTTTTTTTTAATAATTAGAAACAAGGTAAACATGACCGGTGTGCCAATTATCGTTACCACAAATACTTTCTCACTAAAAGCTAATTCATATTACTCCATATTTGTAAAATAAGAATAAACAAACCAGCCAAGCTATTTAGAATACCCGAAAATTATCTTAGTACGTCAAGTAAACTCATTGTTGTAAAAAAACGTTTACAGATTTATACACATGCAGATATAGCTACGAACGCACATAGATCATGCACATAATGACTAAGCGTGTCATCAATGGTTTCTCAAGTTGTTTCTTCCTGTTCCCCTGTAATGCAAGGTGTTCGTGAATAGCAATATATTTTTTTGTTTTCGTGCACGCCCGCCTTTCATGAAATATGATGATGACGATGACTTGGCTTTTGGGTCACAAATATCTTTTTTTCGCTCTCTCTCTAGAAGAAAAGAAGATGAAGCAATGTCAAGACACTCAGTATAGACTTGACCATGATTGGAGAACGCATGCGTGTGTGTGTGTACTCTCGAGACACTATAAGTCATGCAAACGTTTAACTGATATTCTAACTATATATGATTATGATACATATTATCTGAATAATGAGGAAAACGACAACAAACAAGAAACAGTAACAACAACGATTCTAATCAACGATGATTATGTATGGATATGTCTGTACATGTCTATGCACATTCCTTGAGTTACTGATTTATTTTTATAGATTGGACGGTCACGTTTCTTTTTTCAATAAATCAAGACAGATCAAAAACTATATATTTGTATATATATATATATATATATATATATATATATAATATCAATGTTTGTATGTATGTATATGAAAAAAAAGGATTTAATCATATATCTGTAACATTTCTATATAAGAATGTATTTCTCGATAAACAGTAACAAAATCAATATCTTTTGATTTTTTAAGCATTAGTCCGAAACCGTAACATTTTTTTGAATCACAGATATGTGCTAGCAGTTTACAGCCCACGTATTGCTGCCTCAGAGAAGGAACGATAATAGATTCTAGCCCTTGAGCTCCTTCAGAAGGTCTCACAAACACAATATTTCGTGTCAGTTTGGGTCCATTTGTCCGCCACAACCCCCGGCGTTAAAGGATGGGCCGGAAGGAGTGGGTAAGTTGTACTCCTGTGGGGCAGCGGATACGGTAGCTACCAATAATAAAACATATAAAGAAAGAGAAGCATCAGACTGTTAAACTAAATATTATTCACACGTAAGACGCGAAACAGTTGGCTTTGGACTACCCACCAGAAACTTCATGTTGGATGTCGATATCATACGAGCAAGTGACGCCCTTGAAGTTCAGACAGAACACGAAACGAAATAAAAATCATGACATACAATAGATCTGTGTATCTATCTATCAATATATATGTATATATATATGATTATGTATATAATCACACACACACACACACACACACACACACACACACACACACACACACACACACACACACACACACACACACACACACACACGCACGCACGCACATATGTATATATATTAAGTATAAAGAACACACACACACACACATGGAGAGAGAGAGAGACGGATAAAGAGATATAAATATTTAATATATAAGTACGTATATATTGTGTATATGTATGCAATTGTGCCACATATATACCAGATATATGTACATTGTGCGCAAGTGATAAACATCCAATAGTTCTCCTTTTTCCACTATTACTTATTTTACGTGCTTAAGTTCTAGGCGTACAGGTGCGGAAAAATACAGTGAGCTATATTGTTAATGTACAAAAAAACGATAGGTAACACTAATAGGTACATGATGAAGAAGAGACATTTTTGGAGTATTTACAATAGAATATTAATATGTCAAACATACTGAGCATTAGTTATGAAATTCTTTTTTTTTTATTGAGTTTTACTTCTGATAAGTCGTAATTTAGAATGGAAATCATGATCATATCAGTTATAACATTTACTGTTACATAATTACGAGCCTGCCATATATTTGTTTGGATTTGTCTACCATTTATTTTTATGGTAGTGTTAATTACCACAAATTATGAACAATATCACGGCACCCAAAGTATAGGTTTCCTGATATTCACATTTAGAAATTAAATATTTTTATTTGGCTTCATTTCTCCATTCCAGGCAATTACAATAAATTAGAATATATATAGAAATCATGTTTTGCCATATACAAACGTTATTAATAATAATAACAATAATAACAATAATAAGATTCCTTCTTCCTGTGAATAACTGCTTTATGTAACGAGGATTAATTCAAAATAAAGTAGAGCTGACTGGCGTGGCGATCACTTACCAGAAAGCGGAACTTCACTAAAAGTTAATTCATCATATTTCCCCATATTTACACTAATAAACTATCTATTATTGTAATTACTATACTTCTGTGCCTACATGCAGATAAAAGCTACGCACACACACAGACAGATTGTTTTCCTGAGAAGAAAACAAGTTAAAGCTAATCTCATGGCTAACCGCTCTCAGATTAGACCAAGTTATATTAAAAAAAAAAAAAAAAAAAAAAAAAAAAAAAAAAAAAAAAAAAAAAAAAAAAAAAAAAAAAAAAAAAAAATAATAATAATAATAATAATAATAATAATAATAATAATAATAATAATAATAATAATAATAATATAAGAAATTTTTAAAAAATAAAAAAATAAAAAAAGCGCGCACATGTGTGTGTTTTCCAGCCTTTACAGTAGACGTTATGAAAACCTTCTTGTTCTTTTCTACATGGTAACTTGATTTTGATAAATATAATCTTTTTTAATAAGGAGTAGAATTGGAAAACAGCGACAAACAACAAACAACAACAATGGTGATAAAGTAATGTCTGGATATTTGTGTAGTATAATTACTTTAATTTACGTTTTTAGACTAGAAAGACCACGAATCTTATAAACATATGTTAAGAATAGAAAACTAATAGATGATATAATTAATTGGCAGGGATTCAATCACATATCTGTGTTAATTGTATGAATTTATTTATCGATTAGTCGTAACAAAAACATTTTTTCTTATATCAGCATCAAACTGCAACATAGTTTAAATCAAGAAAATGTGATCGCTGTTTAAGGTCTACTATAAAGAGTGGAGGGACTTGGAGGACTGTAGTTTCCACCACCGGATCCACCTCCACTGCTGCCTCCAATTCCACCTCCAAATCCACCTACACTGCCACCTCCAAACCCGCCTCCGATACCACCTCCACTTCCAACACCAATACCACCTCCAATTCCACCTCCAAATCCGCCTCCACTGCCGCCTCCAAATCCACCTCCAATGCCGCCTCCAAATCCACCTCCACTGCCGCCTCCAAATCTACTTCCACTGCCGCCTCCAAATCCACCTCCACTGCCGCCTCCAAATCCACCTCCACTGCCGCCTCCAAATCCACCTCCACTGCCGCCTCCAAATCCACCTCCACTGCCGCCTCCAAATCCACCTCCAAATCCGCCTCCGATGCCGCCACCAGAACCTCCACCGCCACCACCTCCTACGACTTGACCGCCACCTTGAGAAGCAGCACTCAGTGCGGTTTGGAGGTCTACTCCACCAGGAAGAGTTGGGTTCTCTCCTTCTGCGTAGTTCACGAAGAACACTTCAGGATCCGCTGGTGGTGGCGCTGGCACCTCGATCACTTGTTGACCTTGTTCCGACTGCTTGTTAAGGACGAACAAAACGTGCTGTTGCCTCGGAGGAGGAACGACGATGGGTTCTGGTCCTTGGCCACCTTCAGGAAGTCTCACGAAAACAATATTACGTTCAAGTTTAGGTTTTGGAACGTACGTTGGCCGACTGGAAGAAGCTTGGTTTGGTGGCACATCATACAAGAACACACGACTGTTCACTTGAGGCGTGACGCAGCTGCCATCCACGTGTTGCACTTGTCCACCGCCACAACCCCCGGCGTTAAACGATGGGCCAGAAGGAGTGGGTAGGTTGTACCCCTGTGGGGCAGCAGATGCAGCAGCCACCAATAATAAAATCTATAAGGAAAAAGAAGCGTCAGTAAGTGATTTGTCCCCAATCAACCTTATATACTGAATGTCATTCACACTTACGACGACACAAAACACGAGGTTTTGGACTACTCACCAGGAGCTTCATGCTGAATCTCGATATCATACGAGCAAGTGACGCCCTTTATATATACTGATTGCTATTGCTCCTCCTACACTTGAAGGCAAACGTCACAAGGCCTTTCCCTTCTCCCTTATTTTACGAATCATAGTTTCAAAATGATGATAAAGAATATTTTATTAAAATATGACATACAGTATATGCATGTAGTGTGTGTGTGTGTGTTTATAATTAAAACATATATACATATATATGTATATATTTACAAATTTATGCGTATATATATGCTTATATACATGTTTGCATGTATACATACACATTATGTGTGCATACATATATATATATATATATTTGTTTCTTTATTTATTTCTGTATTTTTTATCTATTTACATATATGTGTATATATATATATACATACCCATATAAATACAGTATGTCTCTTTGCCTACATACATATATATATATAGAGAGAGAGAGAGATGCACGTATATATCTTTAAGCAGTTATGCCATATATATATATATATATATATATATATATATATATATATATGTATGTATATACGATAAATACACAAATAAAAAAAAATATGTGCGCAGGCGAATGGTGTGCAAGTGACACGCTTACAATATTTTTCCTTTTTTTCCTTTATCAATTATCTTACGTATTATGTTCTTCAACAGTTAAGCTTAGGAAATACAATTCAGTTCGAGGCATACAAATGAGAAAAAATAAATAAACAGTGAGTTATGTTGTCAATTTACAAATGGCGATGTCGATGGGCTACACTAATTGAAACAGGATAGAGAAGAAGTTCTTGCAAATTGTTGGAGTGTGTATTGCAGCAGAATGTCAATCAAAAATCTGAAATATATTCAACTGATGAGCGAATCTTTTGTTGTTGCAGGGACAAGTCAAACTGATTGGTCATTAGTTGTGATATGAAACGTTACATTTTTTTTAGGTTGAATTACACTTATGATAAGTGATAATTCAGATTGGAAATTATAAGCATGTCAGGTTTACCACCTTATTGCAATATAATTTAGAGCCTGACTTGATATAACGGAGTTGTTACTTTTTTCTTTGTAAGCAAAAACTGATACTATTTGAGATTTGTTTGGATTTGATTACCAATTATTTCCATGGTAATGTTAAGGTTCACAAATTATCAACTTTATCACTATACCCTTAGAATAAATTTTTTGTTATTCAAATTGAGAAAAGACACCCATGATGTATTTTCACATAGCGTTGCCATTTCAACAAACCTTATCATTTCTCTGTTCCAGGTACTTAATGAAGAATAAGGCTTTGGTATATATAAAAGACAACCATAGTAACAAATAGGTTTTCCTCTTTCCTCTGAACCAGTGATTTACCTAATTGAATAATAATCAAAATCAAAGTAGAAAGATACCACAAAGCGGAATATCACTAAGAAATAATAATAATTCCTATTTCCCCATATGTTCAAGCAAACCATCTGCTGTCGTAATTGCTTGTACTATATTTTTTTCCACTTATAAAGATATATTCGTAGCTCCACATGCACATAGACATGCACATGCTGGCTGAGCGAGTTATTAGTGGTCTCCAATGTTCGTTTTTCTTATGTTTTCTTGCAAGATGTTCATGAATTGACATACTTTTCTTGAGATATGATGAAGATCTTTTGTTTCTGGATCACATAGATTTGTTTTTCTTTTCTTTTTCTTCATAAGAAATAAGAAATAAGTCCCATGACAAGATTAGAAAGCATGCGTGCATGTGTGTTTGCTACCCTTTACTGCGTGTGTGTACTCCCAAAACGGCATCGGTTAAGTAATCATTAAGTCATTTTATTCTAGGTGGTTCTTTGATTTTGCTAAATATTATTTGATAAGAAGCAGAAAGAGAAAACTGCAACAAGCAAGAAACAAAATAAATGATGATAATAATGATAAAATTGATATTAATAATAATGTCTCGACGTTTGTGTTAATGCTGATGTTAATTTGCTCATTCACTTTTCTAAATTAAATGGGTCATGATTCTGATATGCATATGTAAAGAAAATGAAAACATAATATATAATGTATATAATCAAACAGCATGTATTTAATCTTATTTAATTATATCTGTCTTCATATCCTCACACTTGGCAACAGACAAGAAACAACAATAATGATGATAATAACGATAAAGATAATAATGATTACGTCTGGATATTTGTGTTTAGTTTATGTTAATTTGCTCATTTACTTTTCTAGACTAGAAAGGTCACAATTATTTTACACATATATAAAGAAATTAAAAACTAATAGATATATATATAAAACTAAACAGGTATTTAATCATATATCTGTCTTCATTGTATATACTCTTGTATTTATCGATAAACAGTAACAAAATCTAATTCATCCGATTTTCTAGTATCAACATATTTTAAATCACAGAAAAGTGTTTGCCGTTTATGGTCCACTGTATAGAGTGGAGGGACTTGGAGGACTGTAGCTTCCACCACCGGATCCACCTCCACTGCCGCCTCCAATTCCACCTCCAAATCCACCTCCACTACCGCCTCCAATTCCACCTCCAAATCCACCTCCACTACCGCCTCCAATTCCACCTCCAAATCCGCCTCCGCTGCCGCCTCCAAATCCACCTCCACTGCCGCCTCCAAATCCACCTCCGATACCACCTCCAAATCCGCCTCCGATGCCGCCACCAGAACCTCCACCGCCACCACCTCCTACGACTTGACCGCCACCTTGAGAAGCAGCACTCAGCGCTGTTTGGAGGTCTACTCCACCAGGAAGAGTTGGGTTCTCTCCTTCTGCGTAGTTCACGAAGAACACTTCAGGATCCGCTGGTGGTTGCGCTGGCACCTCGATCACTTGTTGACCTTGTTCCGACTTCTTGTTAAGGACGAACAAAACGTGCTGTTGCCTCGGAGGAGGAACGACGATGGGTTCTGGTCCTTGGCCACCTTCAGGAAGTCTCACGAAAACAATATTGCGCTCGAGTTTAGGTTTTGGAACGTACGCTGGCCGACTGGAAGAAGCTTGATTTGCCGGCACATCATACAAGAATACACGACTGTTCACTTGAGGTGTGACGCAGCTGCCATCCACGTGTTGCACTTGTCCACCGCCACAACCCCCGGCGTTAAACGATGGGCCAGAAGGAGTGGGTAGGTTGTACCCTTGTGGGGCAGCAGATGCAGCAGCCACCAATAATAAAATCTATTGGGAAAAGGAGCTTCAGTGAGTGGTTTGTCCCCAATCAACCTCATATAGTTAATGTTTTTCATACTTAAGAAGCCACGAAACACGAGGCTTTGGAATACTCACCAGGAGCTTCATGTTGAATGTCGATATGATACGAGCAAGTGACGCTCTTTATATACACCGACTGCTATTGCTCCTCCTACTCACACGGAGGCAAACGTCACAAGGCCTTTCCCTTCTCCCTTATTTTACGAATCATAGTTTCATATGATGATAAAGAAAAATATGTTTTCAGAAATACAGCGGGACAAAGTTAGAATGATATAGAGTGTATCAGTGTAGTGTGTGTGTGTGTGTGTGTTTAAACTTGAAACACATTCATACATACACGCACCCACACACACATATGCATATTTTCATATATATATATATATATATATATATATATATGCGTGTGTATGTACACATATTTTTTTTTTTTTTTTTTTTATCTACTTGTGTATATATATATGTACACAAATATGCAGTATGTCTCTATATACATACATATATACATACACACACATATATATAGCGAGAGATACACAAATACAAATAAATGTTTACAGAAGTGAATTGTGTGCAAGTGATACACTTACAACCTTTATTTGTTTTCCTTTGTTATTTATCTTGCGCATGTTCTTCACCAATCAAGCTTAGGCAAAACATTTTAATTCGAGGTATACAAATGAGAAAGAAAAGGAACCAGTGAGTTATGTTGTTAATTTATAAATGGTGAGCTCGATGGGCTACACTAATTGATACAGGATAGAGAAGAAATTATTATGCCTTATTGGAGTGTGTATTCACAACATAATATAAATAATAATCTGAAAATAATCAACCGATAACTGCATCTCTTGTTACTGCAGGAGTAAGTCATACTGATTCAGCTATAGTGCTGGTATCAAACATTATTTTTTTTAAATGTTGAATTACAGTTTTAATAAGTAACAATTCAAATTGGAAATCACAATCATATCAGGTTTACCATCTGTTGTACTATAATTTCGAGTCTGATTTTATATAATGGAGATGTTCCCTCTTTCTTTGTAAACAAGAACTGATACTATATATAATATATTAGTTTGGCCTTGACTACCAATTATTTTCATTAAGGTCCATAAATTACCACCTTTTTCACTATGCCCACATCATAGGTCTTTTGGTAATCAAAATGAAAAATAAAAATCTATAATATAATTTCACATTGTGTTATCATTTCAATAATCCTTATCATTTCTCCGTTCCAGGTACTTACAATAAATCAGATTATTTTAAAAATCATGCTTTGGCATATGTAAACCTATATTGAAGACAACTAAAGTAACAAATTATAGGTTTCCCTCTTTCCCGTGACTCAGTGATTTATCTCATTGATTGATAATGAAAACTTTCTTCGACTAGCGTGGTCATTACTAATAATGCAAAGCGGAATTTCACAACAAAGAAAAAAAAAAAAATGTTTCCCTATATTAATACATGTAAATAAGTTTTAGCAAGCTATATATTATTGTAATTGTACTATACTCTTGTATACTTATAAAAATATACTCGTAGCTCCAAATATATATAAACATGCACATGCCGGCGAAGCGAGTCATCATTGGTCTCCCATGTCGATTCATGAATTAACTTGCTTTTCATGCACGTCCGCCTTTCTTGAGATACGAAGACATTTTACTGGTTTCTGGATTACAGATATACTATTTCCCTGCACAAGAAATAAGCAAATCCCATGACAAGATCAGAAAATACGTGTGCATGTTCATTTGCCAGCCTTTACTGCGTGTATTTCCAAAACAGCATGCGTTATGCAAACGTTTAGTTTTATTCTACGTGGTTACTTGATTCTGCTAAATATTATTTGGTGAGAAGCAGAAAGAGAAAACAGCTACAGACAAGAAACAATAATGATAAAAATGATGAAAAATAATGTCTGGATATTTGTGTTTTTCTTATATCAATTTGCTCATATACTTTTCCAGACTAGAAAAGTCACAATTCTTTTACACATATGTAAAGAAAATCAAATACTAATAGATGATGTATATAACTAAACAAAAGGTATTTAATCATATATCTGTCTTCATTGTATATACTCTTGTATTAATCGATAAACAGTAACAAAATCTAATTCTTCCGATTTTCTAGTATCAACATATCTTAAATCACAGAAATGTGTTTGCCGTTTATGGTCCACTGTATAGGGTGGAGGGACTTGGAGGACTGTAGCTTCCACCACCGGATCCACCTCCACTGCCGCCTCCAATTCCACCTCCAAATCCACCTCCACTACCGCCTCCAATTCCACCTCCAAATCCACCTCCACTACCGCCTCCAATTCCACCTCCAAATCCGCCTCCGCTGCCGCCTCCAAATCCACCTCCACTGCCGCCTCCAAATCCACCTCCGATACCACCTCCAAATCCGCCTCCGATGCCGCCACCAGAACCTCCACCGCCACCACCTCCTACGACTTGACCGCCACCTTGAGAAGCAGCACTCAGCGCTGTTTGGAGGTCTACTCCACCAGGAAGAGTTGGGTTCTCTCCTTCTGCGTAGTTCACGAAGAACACTTCAGGATCCGCTGGTGGTTGCGCTGGCACCTCGATCACTTGTTGACCTTGTTCCGACTGCTTGTTAAGGACGAACAAAACGTGTTGTTGCCTCGGAGGAGGAACGACGATGGGTTCTGGTCCTTGACCAGCTTCAGGAAGTCTCACGAAAACAATATTACGTTCAAGTTTAGGTTTTGGAACGTACGCTGGCCGACTGGAAGAAGCTTGATTTGGCGGCACATCATACAAGAATACACGACTGTTCACTTGAGGTGTGACGCAGCTGCCATCCACGTGTTGCACTTGTCCACCGCCACAACCCCCGGCGTTAAACGATGGGCCAGAAGGAGTGGGTAGGTTGTACCCTTGTGGGGCAGCAGATGCAGCAGCCACCAATAATAAAATCTATTGGGAAAAGGAGCTTCAGTGAGTGATTTGTCCCCAATCAACCTCATATAGTTAATGTTTCTCATACTTAAGAAGACACGAAACACGAGGCTTTGGAATACTCACCAGGAGCTTCATGTTGAATGTCGATATGATACGAGCAAGTGACGCTCTTTATATACACCGACTGCTATTGCTCCTCCTACTCACACGGAGGCAAACGTCACAAGGCCTTTCCCTTCTCCCTTATTTTACGAATCATAGTTTCATATGATGATAAAGAAAAATATGTTTTCAGAAATACAGCGGGACAAAGTTAGAATGATATAGAGTGTATCAGTGTAGTGTGTGTGTGTGTGTGTGTTTATACTTGAAACACATTCATACATACACGCACCCACACACACACATATGCATATTTTCATATATATATATATATATATATATATATATATGCGTGTGTATGTACACATATATTTTTTGTATCTACTTGTGTGTATATATATATACACAAATATGCAGTATGTCTCTATATACATACATATATACCTACACACACATATATATAGCGAGAGATACACAAATACAAATAAATGTTTACAGAAGTGAATTGTGTGCAAGTGATACACTTACAACCTTTATTTGTTTTCCTTTGTTATTTATCTTGCGTATGTTCTTCACCAATCAAGCTTAGGCAAAACATTTCAATTCGAGGTATACAAATGAGAAAGAAATGGAACCAGTGAGTTATGTTGTTAATTTATTTATCAGTAATAATCTGAAAATAATCAACCGATAACTGCATCTCTTGTTACTGCATGGGTAAGTCATACTGATTCAGCTCTAGTACTGATATGAAACATCACATTTTTTAAATGATGAATTACAGTTATAATAAGTAATAATTTAAATTAGAAATCACAATCTTATCAGGTTTACCATCTGTTGTACTATAATTTCGAGCCTGATTTTATATAATGGAGATGTTTCCTCTTTCTTTGTAAACAAGAACTGATACTATATATAATATATTAGTTTGGGCTTGACTGCCAATTATTTTCATTAAGATCCATAAATTACCACCTTTTTCACTGTGCCCACATCATAGGTCTTTTGGTAATCAAAATGAAAAATAACACAAATCTATAATATAATTTCAGATTGCGTTGTCCTTTCAATAACCCTTATAATTTCTCCGTTCCAGGTACTTACAATAAATCAGAATATTTTAAAAATCATGCTTTGGCATATGTACCTATATTGAAGACAACTAAAGTAACAAATTATAGGTTTCCCTCTTTCCTGTGACTCAGTGATTTATCTCATTGATTGATAATGAAAAATATCTTCGACTAGCGTGGTCATTACTGAAAAAGCAACGAGGAATTTCACAAAAAAAAAAAAAAAAAAAAAAAAAAAAAAAAATGTTTCCCCATATTAATGCATGTAAATAAGTATTAGCAAGCTATATATTATTGTAATTGTACTATACTCTTGTGTACTTTTAAAGATACTCGTAGCTCCAAATATATATAAACATGCACATGCCGGCGAAGCGAGTCATCATTGGTCTCCCATGTCGATTCATGAATTAACTTGCTTTTCATGCACGTCCGCCTTTCTTGAGATACAAAGACATTTTACTGGTTTCTAGATCACAGATATACTATTTCCCTGCACAAGAAATAGGCAAATTCCATGACAAGATCAGAAAATACGCGTACATATTCATTTACCAGCCTTTACTGCGTGTATTTCCAAAACAGCATGCGTTATGCAAACTTTTAGTTTTATTCTACGTGGTTACTTGATTCTGCTAAATATTATTTGGTGAGAAGCAGAAAGAGAAAACGGCTACAGACAAGAAACAACAATAATGATGATGATAATGATAAAAAAATAATGTCTGGATATTTGTGTTTTTGCTTATATTAATTTGCTCATATACTTTTCCAGACTAGAAAGATCACAATTCTTTTACACGTATGTAAAGAAAATCAAATACTAATAGATAATGTATATAACTTAACAATAGGTATTTAATCATATATCTGTCTTCATTGTATATACTCTTGTATTTATCTATAAATAGTAACAAAATCTCATTCAGATTTTCTAGTATCAACATATTTTAAATCACAGAAATGTGTTTGCCGTTTATGGTCCACTGTATAGAGTGGAGGGACTTGGAGGACTGTAGCTTCCACCACCGGATCCACCTCCACTGCCGCCTCCAATTCCACCTCCGCTGCCGCCTCCAAATCCACCTCCACTACCGCCTCCAATTCCACCTCCAAATCCGCCTCCGCTGCCGCCTCCGAATCCACCTCCACTGCCGCCTCCAAATCCACCTCCAAATCCGCCTCCGATGCCGCCACCAGAACCTCCACCGCCACCACCTCCTACGACTTGACCGCCACCTTGAGAAGCAGCACTCAGCGCTGTTTGGAGGTCTACTCCTCCCGGAAGAGTTGGGTTCTCTCCTTCTGCGTAGTTCACGAAGAACACTTCAGGATCCGCTGGTGGTTGCGCTGGCACCTCGATCACTTGTTGACCTTGTTCCGACTGCTTGTTAAGCACAAACAAAACGTGTTGTTGCCTCGGAGGAGGAACGACGATGGGTTCTGGTCCTTGACCAGCTTCAGGAAGTCTCACGAAAACAATATTACGTTCAAGTTTAGGTTTTGGAACGTACGCTGGCCGACTGGAAGAAGCTTGATTTGGCGGCACATCATACAAGAACACACGACTGTTCACTTGAGGTGTGACGCAGCTGCCATCCACGTGTCGCACTTGTCCACTGCCACAAGGAGTGGGTAGGTTGTACCCTTGTGGGGCAGCAGATACAGCAGCCACCAACGATAAAATCTATTGGGAAAAGGAGCTTCAGTGAGTGATTAGTCCCCAATCAACCTCATATAGTGAATGTTTTTCATACTTAAGAAGACACGAAACACGAGGCTTTGGAATACTCACCAAGAGTTTCATGTTGAATGTCGATATGATACGAGCAAGTGACGCTCTTTATATACCTCGATTCCTATTGCTCCTCCTACACACACGGAGGCAAACGTCACAAGACCTTTCCCTTCTCCCTTATTTTACGAATCATAGTTTCAAATGATGATAAAGAAAAATATGTTTTCAGAAAGAGAGCAGAACAAAGTTAGAAAGACATATAGTGCATCAGTGTAGTTTGTGTGTGTGTGTGTGTGTGTGTGTGTGTGTGTTTATACTTGAAACACAATCATACATACACACACCCACACACATATATATATGTATATTTACATATATATGTATATGTTTATATATGCGTGTGTATGTACACATATATATTATTGTTATCTATTTATATATATGTACACACATAAATGCCGTATGTCTCTATATACATATCCACAAAAATATATAGAGAGAGATACACAAATACAAATAAATGTGTACACAGGTGAATTGTGTGCAAGTGATTCACTTAAGATGTTTCTTTTTTCCTTTGTTAATTATCTCACGTATGTTCTTCACCAATCAAGCTTAGGCAAAACATTTCAATTCGAGGCATAATAATGAGAAAGAAATGGAACCAGTGAGTTATATTGGTAATTTACAAATGGTGAGCTCGATGGGCTACACTAATTGATACAGGATAGAGAAGAAATTCTTATGCCTTGTTGGAATGTGTATTTACAACATAATATCAATAATAATCTGAAAATAATCAACCGATAACTGCATCTCTTGTTACTGCAGGGGTAAGTCATACTGATTCAGCTATAGTACTGATATGAAACATTATTGTTTTTAAATGCTGAAATACAGTTATAATAAGTAATAATTTAAATTAGAAATCACAATCTTATCAGGTTTACCATCTGTTGTACTATAATCTCGAGCCTGATTTTATATAATGGAGATGTTCCCTCTTTCTTTGTAAACAAGAACTGATACTATATATAATATATTAGTTTGGGCTTGACTACCAATTATTTTCATTAAGGTCCATAAATTACCACCTTTTTCACTGTGCCCACATCATAGGTCTTTTGGTAATCAAAATGAAAAATAAAAACAAATCTATAATGTAATTCCACATTGTGTTGTCATTTCAATAACCCTTATCATTTCTCCGTTCCAGGTACTTACAATAAATCAGAATATTTAAAAAATCATTCTTTGGCATATGTAAACCTATATTGAAGACAACTAAAGTAACAAACTATAGGTTTCCCTCTTTCCTGTGACTCACTGATTTATCTCATTGAATAATAATGAAAAATCTCTTCGACTAGCGTGGTCATTACTGAAAAAGCAACGCGGAATTTCACAAAAAAAAAAAAAAAAAAAAAAAAAAAAAAAAAAAGTTTCCCCATACTAATGCATGTAAATAAGTTTTAGCAAGCTATATATTATTGTAATTGTACTATACTCTTTTGTACTTATAAAAATATACTCGTAGCTCCAAATATATATAAACATGCACATGCCGGCGAAGCGAGTCATCATTGGTCTCCCATGTCGATTCATGAATTAACTTGCTTTTCATGCACGTCCGCCTTTCTTGAGATACAAAGACATTTTACTGGTTTCTAGATCACAGATAAACTATTTCCCTGCACAAGAAATAGGCAAATTCCATGACAAGATCAGAAAATACGCGTGCATGTTCATTTACCAGCCTTTACTGCGTGTATTTCCAAAACAGCATGCGTTATGCAAACGTTTAGTTTTATTCTACGTGTTTACTTGATTCTGCTAAATATTATTTGGTGAGAAGCAGAGAGAGAAAACGGCTACAGACAAGAAACAACAATAATGATGATGATAATGATAAAAAATAATGTCTGGATATTTGTGTTTTTGCTTGTATTAATTTGCTCATTTACTTTTCCAGACTAGAAAGATCGCAATTCTTTACACGTATGTAAAGAAAATCAAATACTAATAGATGATGTATATAATTAAACAATAGGTATTTAATCATATATCTGTCTTCATTGTATATACTCTTTTATTTATCTATAAATAGTAACAAAATCTAATTCCTCCGATTTTCTAGTATCAACATATTTTAAATCACAGAAATGTGTTTGCCGTTTATGGTCCACTGTATAGAGTGGAGGGACTTGGAGGACTGTAGCTTCCACCACCGGATCCACCTCCACTGCCGCCTCCAAAACCACCTCCACTACCGCCTCCAATTCCACCTCCAAATCCGCCTCCGCTGCCGCCTCCGAATCCACCTCCACTGCCGCCTCCAAATCCACCTCCGATACCACCTCCAAATCCACCTCCGATACCACCTCCAAATCCGCCTCCGATGCCGCCACCAGAACCTCCACCGCCACCACCTCCTACGACTTGACCGCCACCTTGAGACGCAGCACTCAGCGCTGTTTGGAGGTCTACTCCTCCCGGAAGAGTTGGGTTCTCTCCTTCTGCGTAGTTCACGAAGAACACTTCAGGATCCGCTGGTGGTTGCGCTGGCACCTCGATCACTTGTTGACCTTGTTCCGACTGCTTGTTAAGCACGAACAAAACGTGTTGTTGCCTCGGAGGAGGAACGACGATGGGTTCTGGTCCTTGACCAGCTTCAGGAAGTCTCACGAAAACAATATTACGTTCAAGTTTAGGTTTTGGAACGTACGCTGGCCGACTGGAAGAAGCTTGATTTGGCGGCACATCATACAAGAACACACGACTGTTCACTTGAGGTGTGACGCAGCTGCCATCCACGTGTCGCACTTGTCCACTGCCACAAGGAGTGGGTAGATTGTACCCTTGTTGGGCAGCAGATACAGCAGCCACCAACGATAAAATCTATTGGGAAAAGGAGCTTCAGTGAGTGATTTGTCCCCAATCAACCTCATATAGTGAATGTTTTTCATACTTAAGAAGACACGAAACACGAGGTTTTGGAATACTCACCAGGAGCTTCATATTGAATGTCGATATGATACGAGCAAGTGACGCTCTTTATATACACCGACTGCTATTGCTCCTCCTACACACACGGAGGCAAACGTCACAAGACCTTTCCCTTCTCCCTTATTTTACGAATCATAGTTTCAAATGATGATAAAGAAAATATGTTTTCAAATAGAGAGCAGAACAAAGTTAGAATGACATATAGTGCATCAGTGTAGTGTGTATGTGTGTGTTTGTGTGTGTGTGTGTGTGTGTGTGTGTGTGTGTGTGTGTGTGTGTGTGTGTGTGCTTAAAGCATACTCATACATACACACATACACACACACACATATATATGTGTGTGTGTGTGTATGTATATATATGTATATATATTTGTGTGTACACATATTTTTAAATCTATTTGTGTATATATATGTACACATATGAATGCAATATGTCTCTCTCTCTATCTCTCTCTCTCTCTCTATATATATATATATATATATATACATACATACATACATACATACATACATACATACATACATACATACATACAAACACAGGTGAATTGTGATACACTTACACTTACTTATCTTACGTATGTTCTTCCTCAATCAAGCTTAGGCAAGATATTTCAATTCGAGACATATTAATGAAAAAGAAAATTAAACAGTGAGTTAAGTTGTTAATTTACAAAGGGTGAGTTCGATGGGCTACACTAATTGATACAGGATAGAGAAGAAATTCTTATGCCTTGTTGGAGTGTGTATTTACAATAGAATATCATTAATAATTTGAAAATAATCAACCGATAACTGCATCTCTTGTTACTGCAGGGGTAAGTCAAACTGATTGAGCTTTAGTACTGATCTGAAATATTACATGTTAAATTACAGTTATGAAAGTACTAATTTAAATTGGAAATCCCAATCATATCAGGTTTACCATCTGTTGTACTATAATTTAGAGCTTGTTTATACATACATATATATATATATATATATATATATATATTGGATATGTTCCTTCTTTCTTTATAAACAAGAATTGATACTATGTATAAGATATTTGTTTGGATGTGATTACCAGTTATTTTCATGGTAAACTTAAGGTCCACAATTTATCAACTCTATCACTGTACCCAGAGCATAGGTCTTTTGATATTCACATTGACAAATAAAAACAAATCCATGGTATAGTTTCACATTGCGTTGCCATTTTAATATACCTTATCATTTCTCCGTTCCAGTTACTCACAATAAATCAGGATTTTTTTAAAATCATGCTTTGGCATATGTAAACTTTTATTAAAGACAACTAAAGTAACAAATTATAGGTTTTCCTCATCCCTATGAATCACTGATTTATCTCTTTGAATAATAATTAAAATCAATTCGATTAGCGTGATCATAACACTAAAAAAATGATAATGATAAATAAATAAATAAATAAAAATATCCTGTTTCCCCATATTGATGAATGAAAATATACAAGTTCTAGCAATCTATATATTACTGTAATAGTGCTATATCTTGTGCACTTATAAAGATATACTCGTAGCTCCACATGTACAAAAACATGCACATGCTGGATAAGCTAGTCATCATTGCTCTCTCATGTTGGTTCATGAATTAACATACTTTTCATGCATGTCCGCCTTTCTTGAGATATGAAGACAATTTGCTGGTTTCTGTATCAAAGATAGATTATTTCCCTGTACAAGAAATAAGCAAATCCCATGACAAGTCCAGAAAACGAGCGTGCATGTGTGTTTGCCAGCCTTTACTGCGTGTGTGTACTCCCAAAACAGCATACGTTATGCAAATGTTTAGTTTTGTTCTACGTGGTTACTTGATTCTGTTAAATATTATTTGACGATAAGTAGAAAGAGAAAGCAGTAACAATCAAGAAACAACAAGAGGTATTTAATCATATATCCGTCTTCATTTTATATAATCTTGTATTTATCGATAAATAGTAACAAAATCTAATGATTTTCTAGTATCAACATATTTTAAATCACAGAAATGTGTTTGCCGTTTATGGTCCACTGTATAGAGTGGAGGGACTTGGAGGACTGTAGCTTCCACCACCGGATCCACCTCCACTGCCGCCTCCAATTCCACCTCCAAATCCGCCTCCGCTGCCGCCTCCAAATCCACCTCCACTGCCGCCTCCAAATCCGCCTCCACTGCCGCCTCCAAATCCACCTCCACTGCCGCCTCCAAATCCACCTCCACTGCCGCCTCCAAATCCACTTCCACTGCCGCCTCCAAATCCACCTCCGATGCCGCCACCAGAACCTCCACCGCCACCACCTCCTACGACTTGACCGCCACCTTGAGAAGCAGCACTCAGCGCTGTTTGGAGGTCTACTCCACCAGGAAGAGTTGGGTTCTCGCCTTCTGCGTAGTTCACGAAGAACACTTCAGGATCCGCTGGTGGCTGCGCTGGCACCTCGATCACTTGTTGACCTTGTTCCGACTGCTTGTTAAGGACGAACAAAACGTGTTGTTGCCTCGGAGGAGGAACGACGATGGGTTCTGGTCCTTGACCAGCTTCAGGAAGTCTCACGAAAACAATATTGCGTTCCAGTTTAGGTTTGGGAATGTACGGGGGTTTGCCAGAAGAAACTTGATTTGGCGGAGCATCATACAAGAACACACGACTGTTCACTTGAGGTGTAACACAGCTGCCATCCACGTGTCGCACTTGTCCACTGCCACAAGGAGTGGGTAGGTTGTACCCTTGTGGGGCAGCAGATGCAGCAGCCACCAATAATATGATCTGTTAGAAAAGAGAAGCAGAAGTGAGTGATTCGTCCCCAATCAATCTTATACATTCAATGTCATTCGCGCTTACGAAGACACGAAACACGAAGTTTAGGACTACTCACCAGGAGCTTCATGCTGAATGTCGATATCATACGAGCAAGTGACGCTCTTTATATACACCGATTGCTATTGCTCCTCCTACACTTACAAGGCCTTTCTCTTCTTTACTTTACGAATCGTAATTTCAAATATATATATATATATATTAAGTTAGACAACGAAACGAAATTAAAATATGACATACAGTAGATGCATGTGTCTGTTTGTTTGTTTGCTTGTTGTGTGTGTGTGACAGTGTGTTATTTATACTTAAACACATACACGCATACACACACACAAACGCACACACACACACACACATATATATATATATATATATATATATATATATATATATATATATATATATACATGTGTTTATACATATATCTATATTTGTGTGTAAGTATATTCATACATACACACACTTGTATATGTATGTATATGTGTATATATACATATGTACATATATGTATGTATGTACTTATATGTAAGAATGTATATACATACACATTTGTATATATGTATATGAAATGCAAATGCATATATATATAGAGAGAGATAGAGAATACTTATGTATTAATTGTACATTTGTATGCAATGCTGCCACAGATATAGACATAAATACAAATAGACATGAGCGTATGTGAATTTTGTGCAAGTATTATATATGTATATGTATATATTATATTCATTTATTTATTTTAGTAGGAAACATTTTTTTTTTTTTTTGAAAGATTTTCCAACGGTTTAAATATTTTAACATTTTAATCCCACAAGGTATTGGCCGCTAATATCCTTAGCTGTTGGCGCGCCAGATAATTTTAAATCAATCAATCTAATTTTTCTCTCTATTACATATTTTACTTTTTTTCATCAATCAAGCGTAGGGAAGACATTTCCATTAGAGGCATACAAATAAGAAAAAAATAAGGGTTAGTTACATTGTCAATTTACAAGTAGTGGGTTCGAAAGGCTACACTTGTTCTTAGGCCCTTTTGGAGTTTATATTTACAACAGAATTTATTTAAAAAAAAAAATGTAAATAATCAACCGATAAATGCATCTGTTGTTACTATTGTGATAAGTCAAATTGATTGAGATTTAGTAGTGATGTGAGAAATTACATATTTTTAAATGTTGAATTATACTTTTGATAAACAATAATTCAGATTGGAAGTCATGCCATATTAGTTTTAACAACTGTTGCAATATAATTTAGAGCCTATCTTTTAATAATGCAGTTTTTCTCCATTCGTTGTTAACATGAACTGATATTACATATGAGGTATTTCTTTGGATTTGGTTATCAATTATTTTCATGGCAGTGTTAAGGACCACAAAATATCAACAATACCACGCTACCCAAAGCACAGGTCTTCGAATATTCACACTGAGAAATAAAAGATTTTCCATGAGTGTATTTTCTCATAGCGTTCTTGAATCGACACACTTTTCATGCACGCCCACCTTTCTTAAGTTAGGATTTCCTGGTTCCTGGATCACAAATATATTATTTTCCTGCCCAAGAAAACTAGATAAAGCAAGTCTCACAACTAGGAGCTCTGTGGAGAGTCGACCAAGATAAGAAAACGCGCGCACATGAGTGTGTTTGCCAGCCTTTATTGCGTGTGTACATCCAAAAGAGCATACGTTATGCAAACGTTTAGCTGCTATAATTCGTGGTTACTGGATTCTGCTAAATATTTGACAAGAACAAAAAAACGACATGAAACAACAGCGATAATAATGATAATGTCGTTGCGTTCTGTTTAGCACTTCCTTGTACTACGATTTCAAACGCTACGAGATGCCTAGCAGACATTGTTTTTAAACGCAGAAAATGAGGAATTGCATGAAACATTTTTCAGTGTGGATTCTGCCATATGAAGTTTTATGATACACGGAATGCTAGCGGACACTATGGCATTATATAACATTAAGTTAAGCACAGGATGTTAGATGTGAAATAACACGAGAGCACGATTTTTGACTTGTTCAAATTGTGCCCTTCGTAGCATCACTAAGTGCCAAACGAACGTATTCCAAAATTTGCTCAATTTGCTTTCTAGATTAGCGATGCCATGTTTCCTTTATAAATATATAAGTATAATAGTATGCATATAGATAATATATACTCATAACAAAACAGCAAGGATTCAATCATATATGTCTTAATTGTATGTAATATATTTATATAAAGTAACAAATCAAAATCTTTATATTTTCCAGTAACACCCTGAAACTGATGTATATTCCACATCACAAAAAAAAAATTGTTTATGGTCCACTGTATAGAGTGGAGGGACTTGGAGGACTGTAGCTTCCACCACCGGATCCACCTCCACTGCCGCCTCCAAATCCACCTCCGAATCCACCCCCAAACCCGCCTCCGATACCACCTCCACTTCCACCGCCAAATCCACCTCCACTGCCGCCTCCAAATCCACCTCCACTGCCGCCTCCAAATCCACCTCCACTGCCGCCTCCAAATCCACCTCCACTTCCACCTCCAAATCCGCCTCCGATGCCGCCACCAGAACCTCCACCGCCGCCACCTCCTACGACTTGACCGCCACCTTGAGAAGCAGCACTCAGCGCTGTTTGGAGGTCTACTCCACCAGGAAGAGTTGGGTTCTCTCCTTCTGCGTAGTTCACGAAGAACACTTCAGGATCCGCTGGTGGTTGCGCTGGCACCTCGATCACTTGTTGACCTTGTTCCGACTGCTTGTTAAGGACGAACAAAACGTGTTGTTGCCTCGGAGGAGGAACGACGATGGGTTCTGGTCCTTGACCAGCTTCAGGAAGTCTCACGAAAACAATATTACGTTCCAGTTTAGGTTTGGGAATGTACGGGGGTTTGCCAGAAGAAACTTGATTTGGCGGCGCATCATACAAGAACACACGACTGTTCACTTGAGGTGTGACGCAGCTGCCATCCACGTGTCGCACTTGTCCACTGCCACAAGGAGTGGGTAGGTTGTACCCTTGTGGGGCAGCAGATGCAGCAGCCACCAATAATAAGATCTGTTAGAAAAGAGAAGCAGAAGTGAGTGATTCGTCCCCAATCAATCTTATACATTCAATGTCATTCGCGCTTACGAAGACACGAAACACGAAGTTTAGGACTACTCACCAAGAGCTTCATGCTGAATGTCGATATCATACGAGCAAGTGACGCTCTTTATATACACCGATTGCTATTGCTCCTCCTACACTTACAAGGCCTTTCTCTTCTTTACTTTACGAATCGTAAATTCAAATATATATATATATATATATATATATATATATATTATGTTAGACAACGAAACGAAATTAAAATATGACATACAGTAGATGCATGTGTTTGTTTGTTTGTTTGCTTGTTGTGTGTGTGTGACAGTGTGTTATTTACACATAAACACATACACGCATACACACACGCATACATATATATATATATACATGTGTAAATATATGTATTTATATTTGTGTGTAAGTATATTCATACATACACACACATGTATATGTATGTATATGTGTATATATACATATATATGTAAGAATGTATATACATACACATTTGTATATATGTATATGAAATGCAAATGCATATATATAGAGAGAGAGAGAATACTTATGTATTAATTGTACATTTGTATGCAATACTGCCACAGATATAGACATAAATACAAATAGACATGAGCGTATGTGAATTTTGTGCAAGTATTATATATGTATATGTATATATTATAATAATTTATTTTAGTAAGAAACATTTTTTATTGAAAGATTTTCCAACGGTTTAAATATTTTAATCCCACAAGGTATTGGCCGCTAATATCCTTAGCTGTTGGCGCGGCGGATAATTTTAAATCAATCAATCTAATTTTTCTCTCTATTACTTATTTTACTTTTCTTCATCAATCAAGCGTAGGGAAGACATTTCCATTAGAGGCATACAAATAAGAAAATTGAAGGGTGAGTTACATTGTCAATTTACAAGTGGTGGGGTCGATAGGCTACACTTGTTCTTAGGCCCTTTTGGAGTTTATATTCACAACAGAATGTCTATATTTTTTTTTTTTTTTTTTTTAATAATCAACCAATAAATGCATCTGTTGTTACTGTTGTGATAAGTCAAATTGATTGAGATTTAGTAGTGATGTGAAACATTACATATTTTTAAATGTTGAATTATACTTCTGATAAGCAATAATTCAGATTGGAAGTCATATCATATTAGTTTTAACAACTGTTGCAATATAATTTAGAGCCTATCTTTTAATAATGTAGTTTTTCTCCATTCGTTGTTAACATGAACTGATATTACATATGAGGTATTTCTTTGGATTTGGTTATCAATTATTTTCATGGCAGTGTTAAGGACCACAAAATATCAACAATACCACGCTACCCAAAGCACAGGTCTTCGAATATTCACACTGAGAAATAAAAGATTTTCCATGAGTGTATTTCCTCATAGCTCTTGAATCGACATACTTTTCATGCACGCCCACCTATCTTAAGTTATGATTTCCTGGTTCCTGGATCACAAATAGATTGTTTTCCTGCACAAGAAAACTAGATAAAGCAAGTCTCACAATTAAGAGCTCTGTGGAGAGTCGACCAAGATAAGAAAACGCTCGCACATGAGTGTGTTTGCCATCCTTCATTGCGTGTGTACACCCAAAAGAGCATACGTTATGCAAACGTTTAGCTGCTATAATTCGTGGTTACTGGATTCTGCTAAATATTTGACAAGAACAAAAAAACGACAAGAAACAACAACGATAATAATGATAATGTCGTTGCGTTCTGTTTAGCACTTCCTTGTACTACGATTTCAAACGCTACGAAATGCCTGGCAGACCTTGTTTCTAAACGCAGAAAATGAGGAATTGCATGAAACAATTTTCAGTGTGGATTCTGCCATATGAAGTTTTATGATACACGGAATGCTAGCGGACACTATGGCATTATAAAACATTAAGTTAAGCACAGGATGTTAGATGTGAAGAAACACGAGAGCATGATTTTTGACTTGTTCAAATTGTGCCCTTCGTAGCATTACTAAGTGCCAAACGAACGTATTCCATAATTTGCTCAATTTGCTTTCTAGATTAGCAATGCCATGTTTCCTTCATTAATATATAAGTCTAATAGTATGCATACATAGATAATATATACTCATAACAAAACAGCAAGGATTCAATCATATATGTCTTAATTGTATGTAATATATTTATATAAAGTAACAAATCAAAATCTTTATATTTTCCAGTAACACCTTGAAACTGATGTATATTCCACATCACAATTTTTTTTTAATTTTTTTTTATGGTCCACTGTATAGAGTGGAGGGACTTGGAGGACTGTAGCTTCCACCACCGGATCCACCTCCACTGCCGCCTCCAAATCCACCTCCGAATCCACCTCCAAACCCGCCTCCGATACCACCTCCACTTCCACCGCCAAATCCACCTCCACTGCCGCCTCCAAATCCACCTCCAATGCCGCCTCCAAATCCACCTCCACTGCCGCCTCCAAATCCACCTCCACTGCCACCTCCAAATCCGCCTCCGAAGCCGCCACCAGAACCTCCACCGCCACCACCTCCTACGACTTGACCGCCACCTTGAGAAGCAGCACTCAGCGCTGTTTGGAGGTCTACTCCACCAGGAAGAGTTGGGTTCTCTCCTTCTGCGTAGTTCACGAAGAACACTTCGGGGTTCGATGGAGGTGGTGCTGGCACCTCGATCACTTGTTGACCTTGTTCCGACTGCTTGTTAAGGACGAATAAAACGTGCTGTTGCCTCGGAGGAGGAACGACGATGGGTTCTGGTCCTTGACCAGCTTCTGGAAGTCTCACGAAAACAATATTGCGTTCCAGTTTAGGTTTGGGAATGTACGGGGGTTTGCCAGAAGAAACTTGATTTGGTGGAGCATCATACAAGAACACACGACTGTTCACTTGAGGTGTGACGCAGCTGCCATCCACGTGTTGCACTTGTCCACCGCCACAACCCCCGGCGTTAAACGATGGGCCAGAAGGAGTGGGTAGGTTGTACCCTTGTGGGGCAGCAGATGCAGCAGCCACCAATAATAAAATCTATTGGGAAAAGGAGCTTCAGTGAGTGATTAGTCCCCAATCAACCTTATATAATGAACATTATTTACACTTAAGACACGATAAACGAAGCTTTAGACTACTCACCAGGAGCTTCATGCTGAATGTCGATATCATACGAGCAAGTGAGGCTCTTTATATACACCGATTCCTATTGCTCCTCCTACACACATGAAGCCAAGCATTACAAGGCCTTTCCCTTCTTTTACTTTACGTATCATAGTTTCAAATGATGATACAGGAAAATATTATGTGTTTTCAAACAGACAATGAAATACAGTTAAATTATGACGTGTGTAATTTATGCTTAAACACACATACATATATATGTGCGTGTTTATATATGTACAAATATTCCATAGATATATGGCATATATAAATATATATGTATATATATATATATATAGGCACATACAATCATTCTCCTTTATCCCCTATTACTTATGTTCTTCAGTCATACTTTGGAAAACATTTCAGGTCAAGGTATACATTTGAAGGAAAAAATGATTTCAGTTATGCTCTGGCTTATATAACCAACTGATAATAACTGATTATAGGATTCTCTATTTTCTGCAAATAGCTGCTTTATGTAACTGAAGAATAATTAAAAACAACTCAAAGCTGATTGGTCAGGTGATTACCGTTACCACAAAACGGAATTTCACTAAAAAGTCCATTCAGATTTCTCCAGGTTTTTGTTTAAGAAAATGCACTTTTTAGTAAAGCTATTAAAATACCCGCTAAATGTTTTAGCATGACTAGTTAATAAAACACAAAACGCTCATACACACACGCACACACACACACACATGCACACACACCCACATGCAAGCGCAAAACACAAGCTTAGCTTTATATGAATGAATCTTTCAGTTATTATAGTTCATCATGTTCTGATAGCATGCAAGATATTCATG
>NC_061842.1:26837960-26855460 GCF_019202785.1 Penaeus chinensis | reverse complement strand
CTCTCTCTCTCTCTCTCTCTCTCTCTCTCTCTCTCTCTGTATGTGCTTGAGTGTGTAAATATATATAGATAGATAGATTTATGTATATACATATACATATGTGTGTGTGTGTGTGTGTGTGTGTGTGTACGTGCCGTCATGCATAGTATATCGAATACTGTTATCTCAAAGAACCAAATAAAAGTGCGGCATAAGCATGAGGAAGGAGTTTCGATCAGGAAACCAGCTGCCAGCTTATATAATGTCGTGTATGCTGTCATTTTCCCAGCGAGTACACTTGCATTTCAATCACATTCTTGCAATGCAATCTGTGTTTGAGTATCGATGGTGGGCGATTACAGTATTACCTTTGCATAATTTCTGACTTGAATCCATGCCGAAACTCTTTCCCAATTTCTTTTGGTTGCAACCCTAAATACAGTCTTAGCCTTAACTAGTGATCTTAAATACAGTCTTAACCTGGACTAGTGACCCCTAAATAGTCTTAACTTGGACCAGCTGCCCTTAATACAGCCTTAACCTGGACTAGCAACCCTTAACACAGTCTTAACCTGGACTATCGACCCTGTAGTGAGAAATGCGACCAAATTTTAATGTTAGTTATACTTGCAACTTTCAGATGTTTATGAGCTTACTTTATTGTTTGCGTAGGTTTATATTACAATGAATTTCAATAAATCTGATACGTAAAAGAAAATAAGTGTTAAAAAGACATAAACGTTTACCTGCATTTACAATTGTTCATTCTTATATTTATTTATTTTAAAACTCTGCAGCGAAAAAAAATCCTCGCGACCAGTGGATTGGGAACTGTATACTTTTGCCTTCCGCTAGTCATCCACATCTTAAATGTGTGTGTGTGTGTGTGTGTGTGTGTGTGTGTGTATGTGTGTGTGTGTGTGTGCGTGTGTGTGTGTGACAAAACGATATACAAAACATTTTTTTAAACGATGAGAAATTCTACCATTTTCAATGTCCAACAGATCTACTTTCCTTCTATTCCTACACATAACCTTTACATAGGTTTAGCTATATCTGTATATCTATAACATTTACATAGGTTTAGCTATATCTGTATATTTGTAACCTTTGCATAGGTTTAGATATATCTGTATATATAACCTTTTCATGGGTTTAGCTATATCTGTATATCTATAACCTTTACATAGGTTTAGCTATATGTGTATCGCTATCTATCTATCTATCATCTGTCTATCAATGAAGCAATCTAACTACCTATCTGTCTATCACAATGGTTCTCTTAGCAACACACTAAGAATAGATTGTAGGCGTGCGACATTCCAACTGTGATATATGCAAAAAGTAGTTATATTCCCTCGACTTTGTCCAAGCTACTGTAAATATGTGTGTGTGTGTGTGTGTGTGTGTGTGTGTGCGTGTGTGTGTGTGTGTGTGTGTGTGTGTGTGTGTGTGTGTGTGTGTGTGTGTGTAAATCTGTATCTGTATGTATAAATCTGTATCTGTAAACATGTATATATGTATGTATATACATACATATATATACACACAAACATACACACATGCACACACACAAACACATACTTATACAAATATATATATATATATATATATATATATAAATTCTTTTCTACTCCTTTTTAAGCGTTATCAGCACAATTTCGTTTGAAATACTCTTCGGTATAGATTTGCTTTTAAATATTTGTTCCCCAATACATTCCTTATCTTATCTTTAATGTATTTATTATAATTCTTGCCCCTGCCTCCTGTCTTTTAGATTACCCAATGTAGATTAGAGAATGCAGGGTAACAGATTATCTTAGTTGTTTTCTTTTTTTTTTCCATTTATTATCATCATTTGGTGAGTTAACTGTTTTCTTCTTTCCTTTCTTCGTATTAACTTTTACATATTATCACATTGTAATACTTTAAAATGCATATTATGAACTCGGCTTTTTTTTTTTTTTTTTTTTTTTTTTTGGGGGGGGGGTGTCTTCAAGTTATAATTCTGTAATTGCTTCACTATATAATTTCATATTATCCATGCATGTTAAGTTCTCAATTCCTAGTCGATTCTTCCCAAAGTTATACCTGTGCTCTTTCTGATATACACAAGGGTAGTGTATTAAGGCAATGACAAACAGTTTAGGTGACGAGCTATTCCCTTGAACAATTCCTCTTTCAGCATTTGAAGTTTGCTCATTTTCATTTTCATTATTCTTTACTATTATCATTTAGTAGCATAATCTTCATATTTTTTTTCACCATCAGCATCACTATCATCATCACTGATATTATTGTTACTCTCAGTGTATATTCTTTCGGGTCTTACATGAACTTTTTATAAATATATATAATCTTATGGGAGATATATAAACCAATAAATAATAAGTTGTTGCAATCACTTTTATTTATCAGCAGATAATAATTTACGATTCTGTTGAGAGAGAGAGAGAAAAAAAAAAGTATAAATAATAAATAAGAATCTAAACACAAAAGCTTTCTTACGTCTCTGCTTGAATTTGAAAAGATGTAGATGTATACATGTATGTAGATATTGACATCAAAACTCCTTCAGCAGCCCTTGTAAGCCAGCAAATCCACTAATTAAATGTTGTTTCTATGGTGTTGTATAAATGTTAGACGGAGGGGAGTAATCGTTCGTCGGAGGGTTGTAGGTTCCACCTCCGATGCCTCCTCCAATTCCTCCATCGATGCCTCCGCCAACTCCAACTCCGATGCCGCCTCCAGTTCCTCCAGTAATGCCCCCGCCAATGCCTCCTCCAATTCCACCTCCACTTCCGCCACCAATACCACCTCCGATACCACCTCCGATACCACCTCCAATACCACCTCCAATACCACCTCCAATACCACCTCCGATACCACCTCCGATACCACCTCCGATACCACCTCCGATACCACCTCCGATACCACCTCCGATACCACCTCCGATACCACCTCCGATACTACCTCCGATTCCACCTCCAATGCCGCCACCGATACCACCTCCAATACCGCCTCCGATACCACCTCCGATTCCACCGCCAATACCACCTCCAATACCGCCACCAATTCCACCTCCAATGCCACCTCCGATTCCTCCTCCAACTCCACCACCTCCAACAACTTGACCGCCGCCCTGGGAAGCTGAACTCAGCGCCGTCTGGAGGTCGACTCCGCTGGGAAGAGTCGGGTTCTCTCCTTCTGCGTAGTTCACGAAGAACACTTCGGGGTTGGATGGCGGCGGCGCTGGAACCTCGATCACTCGCTGGTCCTGTTCTGACTGCTTGTTCAGGACATACACGACGTGTTGCTGTTGTGGCGGTGGTACGACGATGGGTTCTGGTCCATCTGCCCCGTCAGGTAGTCTTACAAAAATTATATTGCGTTCCAATTTAGGTTCTGGAATGTAGTCTGGCCGATTGACAACACCTTCATTTGCCGGCACATCATACAGGAACACACGACTGTTCACCTGAGGTGTGACGCAGCTTCCATCCACGTGCCGCACTTGTCCATCGCCACAATTCCCAGCACTAAAAGACGAGCCAGAAGGCGTGGGTAGATTATACCCTTGTGGGGCAGCAGACACAGCAGCCACGAGTGCTAGAACCTAAGAAAATATTTTTTTGTTAATTCACATGCTCATTTACAAGGAAGTGTAATTCTACGCAACACTTTGAGAAAAAATTGAGATGGGCATTACTCACCAGGAGTTTCATGTTGGAAGTTGATATCTTATGCCCGAGTGACGCCGTATATATACTGACTTCATGCTCCTGTGACACACTTCAGGATAGCCTTCACACGGTTTTTCCTTTCTCCGTTGTTATATAAATATCGGCTTTCATCCGAGTGTAAATAAAGACGAAATCCTTGGTGTGATCTGTTGGCCGGTCTTCAAAGGGGGACGACAGCGTGATTCAGCAGTAAGAGGAGGTACTAAGTGACTGCAGGCGTCCATCAAGCCATCCGCTAATGACTTTAAAATCTCTAATAACTAGAACCATTTCACACATGCATAGTATACAGAATAATTCACCACATGCATGTATGTGTACAATCATGTTTGCAAGTATGTGTTGATAAAATAGATATACATAGGTTTATATGTATAAATATATATCCATATCTATCTATATATCAATATATATCGATATACAGTACTATCCTCTCTCTCTCTCTCTCTCTCTCTCTCTCTCTCTCTCTCTTTCTCTCTCTCTCTCTCTCTCTCTCTCTCTCTCTCTCTCTCTCTCTCTCTCTCTCTCTCTCTCTCTCTCTCTCTCTCTCTCTCTCTCTCTCTCTCTCTCTCTCTCTCTCTCTCTCTCTCTCTCTCTCTCTCTTTAAAAACATACATACAAACACGCACGCACACACACACACACACACACATATATATATATATATATATATATATATATATATATATATATATATATATATATATATATATGTATGTATGTATGTATGTATGTTAATTAGATGTATATGTTTGTATGCGTGTATGAATACACACACACACACATATATATATATATATATATATATATATATATATATATATATATACATGTGTGCGTATATGTGTTGATGTATTTATATATGTGAGTGTGCGTGTGCGTGTTTAAACATTCATGTGTGTGTAAGTGTGTGTGTGTTTAAACATTCATGTGTGTGTAAGTGTGTGTGTGTGTTGGGAAGGGGGGGGGTAGATAGATAAGTGAATAGATAAATATAAATATAAATATATTTATATGTATATATAGATACATATGCATATATATATGTATGTATGTGCATATACATATATATACATATATGCAAATTTAATGATACATATGTTAACCTCGCTTGTTATTGCATTACTCATTTCTTAGAAATGGGAGACTCACACCATTATCATTACCATTTAATATGTTTAACTCTGGGAGTGTTTACGTAGAATTAAGATAAAAATAATTTCCCTGGCTCTATATTTCGCTAGAGTTGTTTACTGTAAACATAATAAAATAAATGTTCTTATGGACTGTAATCGTGGTATTTAAAGAATCGACCATACCTCTTTTGAACTTCGTTATACAATATTTACGGATATTCGTGCATTATGTATCAATGTTCATTACATGTGGAGAGTTTCTAGTTAATAATGATTGGTAGTTTTATCAATGGTATCATTTGTATTAATATTAGTTTATCTGTATTTATATTAATGACAAGTGGTGCTATTTCTGCTGGTAGGATGTGTGCATGCTGTAGTTATATCCTTATTCATATGCTTAGTTGATAGTAACACTTACTTTCATTTACTGGAAAAGAAAACAATATACTAATTAAGGATATGCACATGCTGTATATCTGAATGCGCGGGGAGTGTGTAGGTGCATGTTTATGTATGTGCGTGTGTGCATGTTTAAGGGTGTGCGTCTTAAAGGTCATGCATGTTGCCTAAAAATTGTGATAATTATTCCCCAGAACAAAACCACCAAGTCTACTAAGGAATGATATGTCGTTTCACCGTTAATCACGCTCATGAAGGTACTATCCACCATCTCATGAGAAGAGTGGAAGCGAAAGTCACCTGCTTTTGTACCCTCCAGCATTTCCATCATTCCGCTAAAACGTTGTTGTTTTTCATACACTTTTGGTCATAATGTTACTGACACAACTGAATTTTCTTGTACTATAAGACTTCTCCTTCACTTTATCTTTCCATTCTGCAACTTTTAACGCGTCTACAGCGCTATGAAAAAAAAAATGTTCTTTCATGAACAAAGATTTGAAGATATCTTAATTTATATCCTGTGCATGTTATGTTTGAGTAAAGTCCTTGCAAAGATGGTCGTTATCTGTGAACTAAAGATTCGTGATGAGGTGATAAACGTATCAGTAAATACTTTTAACATGATGGGGGATTACTATCACTTTTACCAACATTATCTTTATCAACATCAAGTTTCACATGAATGGTTGTATTTATAGAGCCTACCGAGGGTGCCGTTTTCTGTGAACTAAAGATTCGTGATGAGGTGATAAACGTATCAGTAAACACTTTTAACATGATGGGGGATTACTATCACTTTTACCAACATTATCTTTTTCAATATCAAGTTTCACATGAATGGTTGTATTTATAGAGTACCATATGAATCAGATAGTGGAAATAGCTAAAGTAGAAAGAAATGTAAACTGAAACTTTATTCGATTCAGTAGAAGCACCAATAGAGGTTTTCGTATATGTGAATATAAAATCTACAAGTATGACGCATGTCAATGTACATATCTAGAATCCTGCAAAATCTTACCATTGTAGGTCATATCATCTACTGAAAAAAACATCTCTATGGAGTGGTGTAGAGACTAGAAGGCGTAGTGTAATGACTTGCAGGGGTTGAGTACTGACTTCTGGGAGTACTATAGTGGCTTACAGGGGTTGAGTACTGGCTTCTGGGAGTAGTATACTGACTTACTGGGCTAGAAAAATGTATGGGTAGAATGATGACTTGTGGGAGCAGAGTAATCACTTGAGGGAAGATTGTGGTTTCTGATATCGATGCCAAAATCACCTCCGAAAGCACGACCAGCGCTGTGTGCGAAACTGTGCCCAGTGAAATGTTCAATTCCACTGCCGATACCACTGATACCACCTCCGATTCCTCCACTTTCTACAATGTGACCAGCGCCATGGGTAGCCGTAGTCAGCGCCGAGTGGAGGTCTTCCCCGGTGGGAAGAATCGGGTTCTCGCCGTCTTCATAGTTCACGAACACCACTTCGGGCTCTGTCGGAGGCGATGCCGGAACTTCGATCACTCGCTGGTCTTGATCCGTTTGCTTGTTGAGGACGTACACGACCTGTTGCTGCTGTGGAGGAGGTACGATGATCGGATCAGGTCCCTGGTCATCTTCAGGCAGCCTCACGAAAACGACATTGCGTTCCACTTTAGGTTGCGGAATGTAATGTGGCCGCCTAAAATAGTTTACACTTCTTGGAGCATCGTAGATAAATGCCCGTGTATACACTTGAGGAGTAATACAGCTACCGTCCACGTGTCGCACTTGTCCGTGAGCGCAGAAACCATGGTGTAAGTATGGGCCAGAGGGTGGTCGCAGGTCGTAGCCCAATGGGGCAGCAGACACGGCAGCGACAAACACTAAGACCTATAAAACAAAACAAAAAAAATCAGGCATTACTCTACAACCATGCAAATGTGATATTACTACATTGCAACAAAGATTTTCTTGTTTGAATACTACGTAATACTACAGAAGTAATATGCACCAGGAGCTTCATGTTGGCAGGTGATGACTTGTGTCCACTTCAGACCATACACTGTATATATATTCTACACCAATTACTGTTGCTCCTCCTCCACTCTACATATTAGTCTAAGCAAGGTCTTTCCTTTCTCCTACAATGCATAAATTCCGGTTACCATACACGGGCAGGGAAAGAAAAGACAATTGGCTAATCTCTAAAGATAATGAAGATATGATGTGCTTGATCTTTTTTTTTTTTTTTTTTTTTTTTTTTTTTACAACATATCAACATGTCAAAATGTTTGAGAGACAATATATTTATATGATTAAGAGAAGGAGACAAGCGACATTATACTATAGCAGATAGAGTTATATTGAAAGAAAGGGAGAGAGGTGGTGGATTGACATATATAGGTATACTACACCCCTCCCCACAACCCTTCGTCCACTGCATAAATCCATTTGTCCATCTCAATCATTTTCTGAAACTTTTGATCTATAGTGTATATATATGTATGTGTGTACAGTATGCATACACTCGCACATATATATATATACATATATATATATATATACATATATACATATTTCCAATGCAAGGCAAAGACCTCCCTTAAATCTTTATTGAGGTTGTATGACAGTGCCACCCTTACCTACTTGGATACCCTTCGGTGAATTTGTCTACGACACCAGCGTTTGACCACGCAAGGCGATGTGTCGTTTTCGGGTGATTGTAATATTTTATTGGGCTTGAAACGCCAGGCATTTTAGGCTGCTGTGGCGGGAATTCAAAGCCGGGACTACGAGGGTCTGTAGCCATTGCTTCAACCAACGGGCCATTGCGGCAGTCATATATATATATATATATATATATAGATATAGATATATAGATATATACAGGTGTCTGTGTGTGTATACATATATATAGATAGATAGATAGATAGATGTGTGTGTGTGGTGTGTGTGTGTGTATGTATGTATGTGGTGTGTGTATGTGTGTATGTATATACGTATTTATATATATAAATATATTTAAATATATATATATATATATATTTATTGGGCTTCAAACACCAGTCTTAGCACAGGCATTTTAGGCTGCCGTGGGAGGGAATTCAAATACGGGAGTACGAGGGTCTGTAGCCATTGCTTTGTGTGTGTGTGTGTGTGTGTGTGTGTGTGCGTGCGTGTGTGTGCATATATATATTTGTTTGTGTGTGTGTGGTAATACATATACGTATATGTGTATATATTATATATATATTAAATATGCATATATGTATATGTGCGTATTGTGTACATATATATGTATATGTGCGTATTGTGTACATATATATGTATATGTATGTATATATATATACATATATATAAAGGTGTGTGTGTGTGTGTGTGTTTGTGTACATATGTATATAGATAGATAGATATGTGTGTGTGTGTGTGTGTGTGTGTGTGTGTGTGTGTGTGTGTGTGTGTGTGTGTGTGTGTGGTGTATATATATGATGTGTGAATGTATGAGGTGTGTGTATGTATATACGTATTTTTACATATGAGTGTGTGCGTTCGCACGTGTATATATGTACACATACATTTGTCCGTGTGTTAGTGTGTGTGTGTGTTAATACATATGCATATGTATATAGTATGTATGTGTATATATATATATATATTATATATATCATATATATATTATATATATATATTACATATACATGTGTGTGTATATATATATATATGTGTGTGTGTGTGTGTGTGAGTGTGTGTATGTGTACAAATATATATATATATATATATATATATATATATATATACATATATATACGTACTAATATATATACATATATGAATACATATTTACATACATATTTATACACATATCTATGTATGTGTATATATATGTACCAACTATAATGCATTTCTTAAGAGCAATGCTTGTAGTTTTGCCGGATACACTGTAACTTTTCCTTTCAAATTTTGTACTTCTGATTTCCGCTAGAGTCTGCAACAATGTTTCTGCTAAAATGTAAACTGAAAGTTTATTCGCTTCGGTAAATGCACCGATACATGTTTTCTTAAAGTATGTGAATGTAAAATCTACAAGTATAACGCTCTATAAAGCACTTCTTCGGAACAATCCGTGTACTATCAATGGAGCAGCTGGATGCACTATGTGGGTTGTGATAAGAAAGTGAGTTGTGATAATGAAGTGAGTTGTGAGTGCCACGTTATGATTCTATTACATACGGGTTGTGATGATAGTATTATCGTACGCATATTGTGATAATTATGTGATCTTATTATATACACTGTCTTTTGTGTGATATGTTACGTCATGCGAAATATAGAAGGTTATGTTTAGTTTATATTGCTGTGTAGTACATCACCTATGTAAAAGAATGAGATTCTCTGTACGATTTGTAGAGTACAATATTTTATTTTGTCGCTGTAGTCACACGGCAGCAACAATCTCTGACGGAGCCTGCACAACTCACTTCATTATCAGAACTCACTTTATTATCGCAACTCACACACTGTAAAGTCAGAAAAAACAACTATTGCAATCCTTTGCACAAACTAGTATGCAAAATCGACGAAGTGGCACGATATAGCGAGCCATGGTAGTTAGCACCGTAATCAGGTGTTAACAAAGAGAAGCGTTCAGTTCCTTTTTAAACACAAGTAAAGGTAACGATAGTGTTTTTTTTTTTTTTTTTTTTTTCTGGCTGTCCCTTCCCCTTAAAAAATCGTGCACTTATGATATTCGCTCGAGTTGGTGATAGCGTGTTACTACTGTTCCTGTTATCAAACTGTATCAAATTGTTATATTACAGAGTTATGATAAAAAAGGAAAAAAGGAGAGTAGATTTATATTTAGCAGGACGCAAACGTTTACAAAGAAAAATTATTCTACAAGCAAAAAGGTCTCAATCACCCAATATTTTTTTTCCAAAATAACAGTACAATAATTTTTAAGAATATATATCTAAAATTCTATTCCTAGTTTAATCATCAGTCCGCAATCCTGAATGTCAAATATTCCATGAAGAGGGATGTTAGAAGATCATAAATGATACCTTGTATCTTATATATCTGAGCATAAAATCCCGTTTTCTATGGCGTAAGAACTGCATACCGGGAAAGGTGCATCAGTAAATACTTGTAACATGCCGAAGGTCATTACCATCACCATCGTCTTCATAATTATTTTTCACATATATAAATGTAGATAGAGACAATAATTATCGATACACCTACTAAATGTATATCATTCATGCTGCTCTTTCAATGTGTGGGTAGGGTAAAATGGAGGAAATAACTAAAATACAGAGAAAATGTAAACTAAAGCTTTACTTGCTTTGGTAGTTGCACCGCTACATATTTTGGTATAGTATGCGAATATAAAATCTGCATGTACAACGCATGTCAGTGTAGATATGTATAATTCTGCAAAACCTTGTTATCATTGCATTCCATATAATCTATTAGTAGAATCATCTCTATGGAGTGGTGTGGAGACTAGAAGGAGTATTGTAATGATTTGCAAGGGTCGAAAAGTGGCTTATTGGATTAGTATACTGACTAACTGGACTAGAAAAATCATTCGTGTGAGTAGAGTGATGATGTGTAGGGGTAGAGTAATCACTTGAGGGAAGATTGTAGTTTCCGAAATCGATGCCAAAATTGCCTCCGAAAGCAGGACCAGCAATTTGTGCGAAACTGTGCCCAGTAGAGTCTCCGATTCCACTACCAATATCACTGATTCCACCTCCTATTCCTTCACTTTCCACAACGTAACCGACGCCATGAGAAGCTGTAGTCAGTGCCGAGTGGAGGTCTTCCCCGGTGGGAAGAATCGGGTTCTCGCCGTCTTCATAGTTCACGAACACCACTTCGGGCTCCGTTGGAGGCGGTGCTGGCACTTTGATCACTCGCTGATCTTGCTCCGTTTGTCTGTTGAGAACGTACACGACCTGTTGTTGCTGTGGAGGAGGTACGATGATCGGATCAGGTCCCAGGTCAGTGGGTGGTTGCAGGTCGTAGTCCAATGGGGCAGCAGACACGGCAGCCACGAACACTAAAACCTAAAGAAGATAATCGCATTGTTCAGGTATTACTCTACAACCATCCAAATGTACTATTACAGCATTACAACAAAGATTTTCTAGTACGAATACTACGTAAGGAAGGAATATACACCAGGAGCTTCATGTTGGCAGACGATGACTTGTGTCCAGTTCCGACCATACACTGTATATATTCTATACCATTTACCGTTGCTCCTCCTCCGCTCTGCATATTAGTCTTACCAAGGTCTTTCCTTTCTAATATAATCCATAAATTCCGGTTCCCATACAAGGGAAAGGAAAGGAAAGACAGTTGGCCAATTCCTAAATATAATAAGAATGTGTATCAGCAGGAAGAATAGATGTCATTTACCTGCTTGTCAACTTGCAGAAAAGTTATATGATGTGCTTGATGACGTTCGATTTACATTTACACACACAAACACACACACACACACACACACACACACACACACACACACACAAACATATATATATATATATATATATATATATATCATACATACCAGTATATCAACATGAAATTGTGTTTGCATGTTTGAGAGACAATGAAAGAGTTCGAATGTTGTAGAGAGAGAAATGGAAAATCGACATGAATCTATGTCAGTAGAAGTGATATGAAAAGAGAGGGAAATGGAGAAAAGTAATGGATTGACATATGCAGGTATATTCACCCCCCCCCCCTCCCTCCTCCTCCTCGTTCACTGCATAAATCCATTTCTCCATCTCAATCATTGTTTGAAGCTTTATATATATATATATATATATGTGTGTGTGTGTGTGTGTGTGTGTGTGTGTGTGTAAATTCCAATGCTGGGCAATAGCCTCTCTCAGATTTTTATTGAGGTTGACAGTATCACCCTGTTTGGATCTAGCACTACCAGTTGAGCCACCAGTGGTATTCAGTGCTTAAACCAATGGGCCATTGCGGCATTCATATGTGTGTGTGTGAGAGCTCGTCCGCGCGTGTGTATATGTACACACATACATTTGTTTGTTATTTTAATACATATTCATATATATATATATATATATATATATCATATATATCATATATATATACATATACATGTGTGTATGTGTGCATATCTGTATGTGTGTGCGTGGTATGTGTATGTATATGTGTATCTATATATATATATATATATATATATATATATATATTTACATATATACATAGGTTACATATATGTATAAGTATATACGTAAACACACACACATATATATACCTACACATATATACATATATATATATACATACATATTTACATACTTATTTATATACATATATTTGTATATTTATATACATACATACATATATGTATGTGTGTGTACACACACACACATATATATATATATGTATATATATACATATATCAACTATAACGTTTTTTTTTGTGTGTTTTTTTTTTTTTTTTTAAGAGCAATACTTGTACTTTCGTCATTATAGGAAATACCGTACCTTTCCCTTTCAAATTCTGCTTTTTCGATCTACAAGTATAACGCACTAGCTTTTGCCATCAATGGAACTGCCGGATGTACTGTACCTTTCTCTTTAAAAATCGTGCATTTTAGATATCCGCTAGAGTTGGTGATGGTGTGTAACTTGTGTTCCTCTTATTAGATTGCATATTAATGTTATATTACAGTTATGATAAAAAAAAAATAAAAAATATAGATTTACATTTAGAAGGACACAGACATTTTCAAAGAAAAGTTATTCTACAAGCAAAAAGGTTTCTCTTTCAATATTCACTAGAAATAATAGTACTTTTTTCATATAGACATTTAAATTTTTGTTCCTGTTATGATCATCAATCTGCAATCTTGAATGTTGACCGTAAGATGAGAAAAGTCATAACCGATTTCCTGTGTATTATATATCTGAGTATAAAATGTTTCCTATAACGTAAAGACTCATAATTCCATATCGCAAAAGATGTATTAGTGAATACTTTTAACATGCTGAGGGCCATTATTATCATGATTACCTTCACATATATAAATGTATATAGAGACAAGAATTATCCATACAGCATACTAAATATGTATCACGCATGATGTTCTTTCAACTTATGGGAAAGATGGAGGAAATGACTTAAATAAAAAGAAGTTGTAAACTGAAACTATATTTGCTTCGGTAACTGCACCGCTACATATTTTGGTATAGTATGCAAATATAAAATCTGCATGTATAACGCATGTCAGTGTACATTTGTAGAATTCTGCAAAACCTTGTTATCTCTTAGTCCATATCATCAATTAAAAGAACTATCTCTATGGAGTGGTGTAGAAACTAGAAGGAGTAGTGTAATGACTTGCAGGGGTTGAATAGTGGCTTCTGGGAGTACTGTATTGGGTTACAGGGGTTGAGTATTGGCTTCTGGGAGTAGTATACTGACTTACTGGGCTAGAAAAATGACTCGTGTGAGTGGAGTGGTGGTTTGAATGGGTAGAGTGATGACTGGCAGGAGTAGAGTAATCACTTGAGGGAAGATTGTGGCTTCTGATATCGATGCCAAAATTACTTCCGAAAGCACGACCAGCGCCGTGTGCGAAACTGTGCTCAGTGGAATGTCCAATTCCACTGCCGATACCACCGATACCACTGATACCACCTCCGATTCCTCCACTTTCTACAATGTGACCAGCACCATGGGTAGCCGTAGTCAGAGCCGAGTGGAGGTCTTCCCCGGTGGGAAGAATCGGGTTCTCGCCGTCTTCATAGTTCACGAACACCACTTCGGGCTCCGTCGGAGGCGGTGCCGGCACTTCGATCACTCGCTGGTCTTGCTCCGTTTGCTTGTTGAGGACGTACACGACCTGTTGCTGCTGTGGAGGAGGTACGATGATCGGATCAGGTCCCTGGTCATCTTCAGGCAGCCTCACGAAAACGACATTGCGTTCCACTTTAGTTTGCGGAATGTAATGTGGCCGCCTAAAATAGTTTACTCTTCTTGGAGCATCGTAAATAAATGCCCGTGTATACACAGAAGGAGTAATACAGCTACCGTCCACGTGTCGCACTTGTCCGTGAGCGCAGAAACCATGATGGAAGTATGGGTAAGTTGGTGGTCGCAGGTCATAACCCAATGGGGCAGCAGACACGGCAGCCACGAACACTAAGGCCTATAAAAGAAAAAATCATTTTTCAGGTTTGACTTTGTAACCATTTAAATGTACTATTGCTACAATACTACAAAGTGCTTCAGAAGCAGGTTTTCTTGTTCGAGTATTATATAATCTTACAGAAGTTATATAAAGCATGTTGACAGGCGATGACTTGTGTCCAGTTCAGGCCATACACTGTATATATATACTTTACCAATTATTGTTGCTCCTCCTCCACTCTACTTATAAGTCTAAGCAAGGTCTTTCCTTTCTAATATAATGCATAAATTTCGGTTCCCATAGAAGGGAAAGGAAAGAAAAGACAGTTCTAGATTATGCTTCTGACCAATTCCTAAAGGTAATGAGAATATATCAGCTGGAGTAGGGATAGATGTCATCTACATGCCAGTCGACTTCCAGAAAAGAAAACAAATAATGTGTTTGATAACTTTCGATTTTTTTTTTTTTTTTTTTTTTTTTGTAATATATATATATACATGCAAACGTGTGTTTGAGAGACAGTAATCTATTTTGTATGTTTGAGAAAAAGAGAAAAGAGACAAACAACGGCAGATAGAGGGATATATAAAGAGAGCGAGAACGAGAGAGTGAAATAACATATATAAATAGATTGACCCCCCATCTGTCCACTGTATACATGCACACGATTATACATCTTGTAAACCTACCTGTCAATCTATTTCTCTCTCTCAATTATTTTTTTGGAAACTTCTGATCTATATGTATATGTTATCATTCCAGCACATTCCAACTCTTTATTGAGGTTGTTTGACAGTACCACCCTTACCTAATTGGATATTCTTCATAATCAACTGCCGTCTAGCACTACCACTTGAGCCACGGCGGCGAATTCACCTACGACACCTGCTTTTGACCACACAAGGCGATAAGTCCATTTATTGCCGTGGGATCAAGCTTAAGCCAGCAGTCGGAACGCAGGCATCTTAAATTGCTGTGGTGAGGATTTGAATCCGGGATCACGAGGGTGAATGCAGAGCTTTAACCAATGTGGCATTGAGGTAGACACACTGTGTGTGTGTGTGTGTGTGCACATATATATTTGTATGTATATGTATATATGTGTATGTAAATATATATAAACATATATATGTATATATATGTATATATATATATGTGTGTGTGTGTGTATGTGTGTGCATATATAATTATATATACATATATATGTGTATGTATATATGTATTTATATACATATATATTCATATACATTGTGTGTGTGTATACATGTGTGTATATGTGTGAATGTGTGTGTTTGTGCGTGTGCGTGTGCGTGTGCGTGTGTGTGTGTGTGTGTGTGTGTGTGTGTGTGTGTGTGCGCGCGCGCATAATATACATATATACAAATATAATACATGTACACATATATGTATATATACATATATAATACATGTACACATATATGTATATATACACATATATACATATGTGTGTTTGTGTGCACATATATATATGTATAGATAGAAAGCAAGATAAAAAGATAAAGATATATATTCATATACATTTATATGTACACATATACATGCTTATTTGCATATACATTTACATATTTACACATATGTGTGTTTTATCTACTACCTATAATGCAATTTCTATTACCACCCAAGGAAATACCGGATACAATGTACCTTTTCTTTTCAAATTCTGCACTTTCGATTCCCGCCAGTGTAAGTGAATATGTGAATCTGTTGTTTTTTATATCAAACAGCACACTGTTTTACAAAAAAAAAAAAAATATATATATATATATATATATATATATATAACTAGTGGGAAAAAAAAGAGATTTACATTCCGCAGGACGCAAGAGTTTTCGAATAGAAATTATTCTCAAACTTGTGATCCTGATTTCAAAATTCTGCGAGCATAAAGTTTTCTCCGTTAATCAAATATTCAAAAATGTTGTAACTGAAAATCATAAATCTTTTGAGACCTTAAGTTTTATCTCTGTATAGGTTCCTGTTCATTGGAATGTTCGAAAGATGAGAAAAGTCAAATGTTCCATGGATAAGAATGTGAAAAGATTTGAATTAATTTCTTGTGCATTTATTTCTGAGTGAAAGTATTATTTTTTAAATTGTCGGGGGCATTATTACCACAATCACTATTTGGATTATCTAAATGCACAGTAGTTATCGATATAATATACCGAATATTTATCATACATGTTGCTCTTTCAATGCATGGATAAGGTAGAGGAAAATATCTAAAATACAGATAATATAAATTGAAACTTTATTTGCTTCGGTTAATACACCGATACATGTTTTCGTATAATATATGACTGTAAAACCTACAGATATGATGCATATCAGTGTGCATATCTAGAATCCTGCAAAGTGTTGTCACTGTAGTCCATATCTTCTATTGAAAGAACCATCTCTATGGAGTGGTGTAGAGACTAGAAGGAGTAGTGTAATGACTTGCAGGGGTTGAATAGTGGCTTCTGGGAGTACTATAGTGGGTTGCAGGGGTTGAGTACTGGCTTCTGGGAGTAGTATACTGACTTACTGGGCTAGAAAAATGACTCGTGTGAGTGGAGTGGTGGTTTGTATGGGCAGAGTGATGACTTGCGGGAGCAGAGTAATCACTTGCGAGAAGATTGTGATTTTCGATACCGATGCCAAAATCACCTCCGAAAGCACGACCAGCGCTGTGTGCGAAACTGTGCCCAGTGAAATGTTCAATTCCACTACCGATACCACTGATACCACCTCCGATTCCTCCACTTTCTACAATGTGACCAGCGCCATGGGTAGCCGTAGTCAGAGCCGAGTGGAGGTCTTCCCCGGTGGGAAGAATCGGGTTCTCGCCGTCTTCATAGTTCACGAACACCACTTCGGGCTCTGTCGGAGGCGATGCCGGAACTTCGATCACTCGCTGGTCTTGCTCCGTTTGCTTGTTGAGGACGTACACGACCTGTTGCTGCTGTGCAGGAGGTACGATGATCGGATCAGGTCCCTGGTCATCTTCAGGCAGCCTCACGAAAACGACATTGCGTTCCACTTTAGGTTGCGGAATGTAATGTGGCCGC